>NC_141992.1:177550317-177850317 GCF_049901715.1 Pseudonaja textilis | reverse complement strand
AAATTTTGTCAGAGTTCTCTGCTATGACCTCTCTGTCTTGGGTGAGCCTGCATGGCATAGCTCATAGCTTCATTGAGCTATGCAAGCCCCTTCACCACACCAAGACAGTAAACCATGAAAGACTCATTGGAGAAGAGCCTAATGCTGGGAACAGTTGAGGGCAATAGAAGAAAGGGATGACAGAGAATGAGGTGGCTGGATGGAGTCATTGAAGCAGTAGGCATGAGCTTAAATGGACTCTGGGGGATGGTAGTCGTTGTCCATGGGGTCACGATGGGTCGGACACGACTTCGCAACTAACAACAAATTGTCAGTTGTAGGCTTCATTTCAAACCATAAGAATGTCAATCAGATCAAGACTGGCTTTGCATCCTGTGATGAACCAGCATCTCCACGTAGCACAATAATTTCTTGTTCTGTCCCTCAGTACATCTGCTTCTGTCTGATGCTGGCATTAGTAGATATCTGATATGAATAACAGGCATTGATAACTTCTCCATAGCTTTTCAACCTGTTCAGCTTGATGGTGACCACTACTGTACACCTTGTAGTAGGAATTTCTTTGGTTAATGTGTAAAACTGTAAAAAAAAGCAAAAGCAAAATTTATTTTTTCTGTTCTGAACATCCCGCCATATTCATCTCCATTAATTAACCTGACTTTTCCTTTCTGGCTTTCTTTACACCGCAACATTGCTGGGTTTGTTTTTTTTTAAAATCTAAACCAGGAAGCCCCAGACATTGTAATCTTATTTCATGGCCAAGTTCTTTTTTTAATTGTCTGGATACTTTTTCCTGTATTTTTCCACTTCAACAATAACTTTTTTTCTTTTTCAGATTTATATAAAGGCATTGTATTAAGTTGTGTTTTGATTTGGGGAATTCCATTGTTTCAAAAATTATCATTGTGTTTCTACTTCGGGTTTTCTATTAAAAGTTATTAATATACAGGGAAACAAGAAAGACAGGAAGAATGGGGAAGATAAATCTTTGCCAGGCCAACACACTACTATGTGTCATTTGTTTTCAGAGATGCACAGAAAACCATTTTGTCTATGAATGCTAGGTTTAACCTGACTTCAGAAAACAGCTAGTTATAACTATGCCTTCAGTTCATGACTTCAGTGCTTGAACTGAAAAGGGTATGATCTTATGACTGCAAAGGTAAAGTTTTCAAATTACACTTGACCCCTGGTGACCACATGACTGTGTTCACACTGATTTATTTTTTTTTGCAAGAATATAAAAACAGTTTATTCCAGAATAATGATGATAAGTTTCTGGTCTGTTCTACCATTGCTTCTGAATTTAATCTACTGTGGCTGAATCATGCCTTAATTTTGTTTTATTTCAATCCTCCCTCTTTTTTTTTTAGTATTTTGCTTTTGGTTGATTCTAGTAAAAAATTTAACCAGCCTTGTGATGGATATAGAATTATACCTCTTAAATGAAATGTGGGAGCAAGCTTTAAGTATATGTGCTATACTGTGTTTTTATCAAATTTAGAGCATTAGGAGAGTAAAGGAGAGTATTTGTAGCTCAAGGTTGAAATATTAAATATTTGTAGCTCAAGGTTCAAATGTTAAATATTTGTAGCTCAAGGTTGAAATATTAAATATTCGTAGCTCAAGGTTCAAATATTAAATATTCGTAGCTCAAGGTTCAAATATTAAATATTCGTAGCTCAAGGTTCAAATATTAAATATTCGTAGCTCAAGGTTCAAATATTAAATATTCGTAGCTCAAGGTTCAAATATTAAATATTCGTAGCTCAAGATTCAAATATTAAATATTCGTAGCTCAAGGTTCAAATATTAAATATTCGTAGCTCAAGGTTCAAATATTAAATATTCGTAGCTCAAGGTTCAAATATTAAATATTCGTAGCTCAAGGTTCAAATATTAAATATTTGTAGCTCAAGGTCCTTGGTGCTCTTTGAGCTTTCTTGCTTTCTTGCAGAAGTTTCATTATCCTAACTAGCATTGGTGATGTTACTTAGCTTAATGAAATGTCTGCAAGAAAGCTCAGAGAGTGTTAGGTTGCACGAATAACATTTCCAAAGCTTGCTGAGAAGGAACATATACATATTTGTATGGTCCCTATCTAGAATTACATATTTTGGCTCTTAAAAGTCAACACTATTTCTAACCAATGTGATACTCAAATATTTTGCTCAATGGAGAATGGGAGAAATTGCCTGGGTTGCCAGTATATTTAATGAAGTTGGAAAGAGTTAAAATTGTTTTTGGCCTCGAAGTAAATCCAAGCCAAATCGGCAAGAATATATAGAGATGGAAGAAAATGCAGTCTCATCATACAGTGACAAATGGCTTAAAGTCAGGCAGCCTTGAGGTCTCTAAAATGAAGCCCAGATTAGTGAGAGTTACAACTCCCTATAGTACGAGAACATATAAGAAAAAAAATGAAAGATATTTATTATTTATTTTATTTATTTTTTACTTGTCAATTGCTTACAAGATAATAGGTATAAGTAAAAACATAGTTATGAATACATGGATATATATGATACATGGATACATGGATACATATTCATAGTTATGAATACATGGATACAAAAAAAAATAAACAATAGGACAGGGACGGTAGGCATGTTGGTACACTTATACACGCCCCCTACAGACCTCTTAGGAGAGGGGTGAGGTCAATAGTAGACAGGTTAAAGTTTTGGGGGTTTGGGGAAAAAAACCACAGAGTCAGGTAGAATATTCCAGACATTGACCACTCTGTTGCTGAAGTTGTATTTCCTGCAATCAAGTTTGGTGCGATTAACCTTGAGTTTGTATCTATTGTTTGCTCTTGTGTTGTTATGGTTGAAGCTGAAGTATTCATTGACTGGTAGGACATTGCAATGTATGATTTTATATAGTATACTTAGATCGGACCAAAGGTGGCGTTGTTCTAGATTTTCTAGGTCTAGAATTTTGAGTCTGGTGGCATAAGGTATTCTGCAACAAGTAGAGGAGTAGAGAACTCTTCTTGTGAAATATTTCTGGACTTTCTCAACTGTGTTAATATCAGATACATAATGTGGGTTCCAGACTGATGAGTATTCGAGTATTGGTCTAGCAAATGTTTTGTATGCGCTAGTCAGTAGTGTGATATTACTAGAGAAAAAGGTATGTAGAATTAGGTTAACAACTCTTAACGCCTTTTTGGCTATGTAGTTACAGTGGGCTCTAGCACTTAGATCATTAGAGATGAGTACTCCAAGATCCTTGACAGAGTTTGGATCATCAACAAGGTCTTGACTATTCAACCTGTATTTTATTTTCTGATTTTTTTTGCCAATATGTAGGACAGAGCATTTATTTGTTGAGATTTGAAGTTGCCATTTGTTTGACCATTCTGATACGTAGTCAAGGTCTTTTTGAAGGGTAGCAGTATTGTCTGTAGTGTTGAATAACTTTACATCATCAGCAAAGAGAACACAGTTGCTCTTGATATGATCACAGAGGTCATTTATGTAGAGTATGAAAAGAGTTGGTCCTAGAACACTGCCTTGGGGGACACCACTGTTGACAGGTACAGAATTTGATAGGACGCTCCCAATTTTGACCATTTGTTGTCTGTTTGACAGGAAAGCTTCTATCCAGTTATGCAGGTGTCCAGAGATACCGTAAGATTTCAGTTTTAGGAGTAGTTTGTCGTGCACCACTGAATCAAAGGCTTTACAAAAGTCTATGTAGATTGTGTCTATTCCTTTGCCCCGATCGAGTTGTGTAGTCCATATGTTTTTGCAGTGTAAGAGTTGCAGATTACGGGATAGTTTTTTTCTGAAACCAAATTGTTTATTGGAGAGTAGGTTGTTTGTTTCTAAGTGGAGGATGATGGATTGGTTAATAATTGATTCCATGACTTTACAGATGACGCAGCATAAAGAGATTGGTCTGTAATTTTCAACTAGGCTGGGGTCTCCCTTTTTGAAGATGGGGATGACTGTGGCTTGTGACCATAGTTTTGGCAAGGAGCTGGTCCTGAAAGATTTTTCAAAGATTAGGCTTAGAGGTTCGGCTATGGCAGTGGATAGCTTTTTTAAGAAGTAGGCACATATTCTGTCCGGTCCAATAGATAGAGATGGTTTTAGATTGCGTAGTGCTTTTTCAACATTGTCTTCTGTAAAATCAATATGTATTAGATCATTGTAGTTGTCTATGGTTCGACTATGAAATACTGGGATGGTCCATTGTTTACAAATACTGAGCCAAAGAATGTGTTAAAGAGGTTGGCTTTAATCGTGTTGTCGTTGCAGTCTTTACCATTAGGTCCTTTTAGGGGTGGGATGGACCAGAGATGGGACCAGAACAGCTCTAAAGCTAAATCATCAAGTACAAAGCCTGTAGGTTCAAATCCCATTAAAGAGCTGAGCATAAACCAGGGAACATGAAGGAAAGCTACCACTGAAGAGACCCACTAAGGGCAAAATCCATTATGCAGTGCCTCCAACTGGTCAATAGCTAACATAATACCTTAGGTAGCCCCAGGACTCCTTGAGCCACATAAAGAAAGAAATCCTTCCAATTTCAAGACAGAGCCATCCAAAAGATGAGAAGCTACAGCCCAGTACCATGGGGGCCAATTCATTGGGAAAGCTTTTCACTGGCCAGCAATTGCAGATGAAAGGAAAATGGGGACAACTTGCAAAGTTACGACCTGCTTGGGCCATTGTTTATTATAAACTTTAAAATAAAGTACAGAAAGCATCAGCAGGGCTGCTATGGGTATTCTGTGGTGCGCCAGATCACTGGTTAATTCATTTATTAATTGTTTGGGGAGGTGATCTATTTTGTGAGCATGCAACCAAAACATGTTCAGGATCTGCTTCTTAAAAAGAGTAATTATTGAAATCTCAACTAAAGCCAAGTAGAAGAGTAGCTCAGGAGGGTAAGGGGTCTCCTACCTCACTTACATTCCAAATAAATGATTGTGCTGCCTTTTATAATAAGATATGAACTTATTTGAATAGATTTATACGCAAGCTAAGTTCAAATATTGTGCTAACCTACGATATGTACAGTGTTTCTCAACCTTGGCAACTTGGAGATGTGTGGACTTAGAATCATAGAATAACAGAGTTGGAAGGGACCTTGGAGGTAATATAGTCCAACCCCCTACTCCAAATATTAGCCTCTACCTAGGATTGAACTCACAGCCTACTGATTGTGAGGCGAGAGCTCCACCTCTAGGCCACTGGAGCACGAGAGCCACTGGAGATTTCAACTCCCAGAATTCCCCAGCCAGCCATGTTAAAACAAGTAGTTCATATATCATACTACTAAGCAACTAAATTCAGCCAGCAAACAGATCAATGTGTCTGATCTTCTCCTTTGGATTCATACAACATATTAAGTTTCCTTTGGATTCATACAACATATTAAGTTGAAATTGGACAACTGTATTGTGTGGCTTAACAGGATGTGTGAAAGGAACTAGTATGTAACAAAAGATCATTCACTTCCAGGATGCTGGCCATAGTTTCATTCTGGAAAGAACACAATTATTCCTAATGGATGGAGCAACAGGATCATGTTCTGAGAAAAGGGGAAATGAAGATGATACCATCATGTCTCAATATTGATGCAAAAACCTATTCATAGCAGCATTTTTATGAGTCAGTTTAAGGAGGGGGAGGTTATTTCACGGAAAGTGGCATCTTTCATTATGTCTATTCCACACAATGGCCTAGCAGCACCCAGCCAGTGCCTGGCAACTGGTGAGTCAGGATTGTGTACACAAATAAAATGGGTTATATTTCTAAACACTGACATATGTTCTTTCCTTTGAGGGCAGCCTTCGTTCTTGACATCCTAACATTTCCTTTTCTCCAAAGACCTTTTGAAATACAGAATTCCTGCTGCTCTTAACCCATCTCATCCCTTAAAAAAAAAAGAAAAGAAACTGGAAACAAAGTCTTACAAGGCAAGACTGAGAGAGCAGGTTAAGGATAGAAGGGATAGCATTAAAAACAACAACCCTGAAAGGAAATCATATGGAAGATTCGGATATGTTCTCTGCTGTACCACAAGATCATAGACATAGGCCAAAGCCAAGGAAGGGGGGAAGGGATTTCCCAACTGTAGGAGTTTTTGACAGTTGCTACAATTTTGAAAAACATAGCTGTCTTTTTTTATTCATTGAATGCATCCTGCAGATGGGGCGTGCATAAGCACACAACGTGCCTACCATCCCTGTCCTAACGTTCCCTTTTATTCGTACCCATTTCATGTATTAATAATCATGTTTATGCTTATATCTCTTATCTAATACATGCTTGACAAATAAAATAAATAAATAAAAATAAGATGTTAGGCAGCCACTAGTCAAGAATGCTTTAAAATTTGGATTCTGGCACAAGAAGTGAGGACTTGGACTCCATGGCCAAACAGATTCTTCTTCTCTTTCTATAATCCTATGAGCCACTGCCTATTGGAGAGCTAAAGGAATAAACCAGCTAAGTGGATTTTTTTTTTTTTTTGAACTTTGCTAAGTTGATATCCCCTCCTTGTTGATCTATTTTCCACACAGGAACACCATTTTCATAGAAGCTTTCTGGGTAATTGGTTTTACTGACAAGCTGAAGTTCCAGGTGGAAACACAGCCCATCAAATGGATCTAAATCTTTTGGTATGTTGAATTATGTCTTTCTTTTAAACAGAAGTATGTTGTCTTCTGTGCCGTTTTCTTTTCTTGCTTATTATTTCCATGGATTATTTTACCTATGGACATTAGGTGCCTTGAGATATCATAAAATGCTGGGAATAAATGTGAAAAATGAAGACTGACTCCAGATGGCAAAGACTTTAATTCAGATCAACACATTCAAATTAGACCCTGTCGAGTAGATTCTGTGATGACTATTATTCAAGAAGGATATTCTTCCCTGACAGCTCATGGATACTAAGCTGTACAGAAGATGGTGTTGCTTGGCAACAGAGAATAATTCTAAAGAGCAACCTTTGCTAAAATGGCAGCTTTTGAAAAATAAAGAGGAATGTGGGACAGG
Source organism: Pseudonaja textilis (assembly GCF_049901715.1). Classification (NCBI taxonomy): domain Eukaryota; kingdom Metazoa; phylum Chordata; class Lepidosauria; order Squamata; family Elapidae; genus Pseudonaja; species Pseudonaja textilis. The sequence continues at coordinate 177,843,298 of NC_141992.1, read as the reverse complement.
TAGAGAATAAGGGAAAAGAAACAAGTAAAAGAGGGAAAAGGAAATGGCTTTCTTCTAAGTCAGAAAATTAAAGAATCAGTTTATATGCTCTGGCTGCAATGGAAACACTGCACTGTGCACAGCCTCAAAATGTCAGATAGATTGGAAAACAAACTATAAAACAGATTCCCTTGCAACTCAAAATACGATTTTAACAAAGTGATATTTGCCATTGCTATCCAAATGTTCAGGTTACCTTGAAGCAAACTTCGCAAGAATAAAGAAAACAATGCCCAGAGTCAGCTTGTAGGAGAAATGGGCAGAATAAAAATGTAATTAAAAAAACAACCTGATAAGAATAAATATCTTATATCCAAGAGATTGGGTGAACCACGCATTCATGTGTGAGCGCACTTATAAGCATATAATGCTAAGGAAAAAAAGAAACTGCTTTACCAAGGGAACGTAACTGCCCCCACTGTGCTGAAATTTTCTGGAGCTCTCGCCTCACAATCAGGAGGTTGAGGCTAATATTTGGAATAGACTCTCCTGCTTGAACAGGGGGTTGGACTAGATGACCTCTAAGGTCCCTTCCAACTCTTGTTATTCTATGATCTACTATTGCTGCAGACCCCATCTGCCAAGGAATTCTGAACTGGTAGGATCCAGAAGAGCCTTTTCTGCCATGTCTCTTGTTCTCTGAAACATTGTGCCTCTCAAGGTGAGGTCTGACCTGAGGGAGGTAAAATTCACTTTAGCCCCCATCCTGTTGTTTACTGGTTCCAGTCTTGGCTAATTTTTTTATTAATTTTAGTAATTAATGTTCTAATGTTTTATACTGTTGTTTTTAGCATGTTGTAAGCTACCCAGAGTCACCTGATAGTGGTGGTATATACATTTAATAAATAAGCTATGATTTGCAGACAAACATTTCAAAATAAATATTGAAAGAGTTCCAGAACTCACAGGATTTGTGTCTTAAAATTAAGAACAGCAAGAGTTTATGGAAGCACACTCAGATTATGAATGAGAAATATAGCTCTGATCCATGTGGCATATTATAGGCATGCAATATAAATGCTTACTTTCATATATCATAGCAATGAGGATACAATACTTTCACCAAACCATTTGATTTTTCTGTACAAGAGGTCTAAGCAGCAGGTATTCTCTTTTTTTAAAAAAATTCTTAATTTCTCAGGATTTTGTGTAGTTTCAAACTTTATTTACTATACTTACATATCAGTCAATTTATTTTGCTTTCTCTGTGGGGTTTAATCAAGCCATTAATCCTTTGTTGCCCTTCACCAGAGGTCTCCAAACTTGGCAACTTGAAGACTTGTGGACTTCAACTCCCAGAATTCCTCAGCAGTTGGCTGAGGAATTATGGGAATTGAAGTCCACAAGTCTTCAAGTTGCCATGTTTGGGAACCCCTGCCCTTCACTGCCCCGCCTGATTTTTTAATGGTAGTAATTTTCACTTTCTAATATCTAATGTGTTTATGGCAATATTTTCCCTTTTAACAATTTCTGGAAATTTAGACCTTTCATTCTAGACCATGTTTCAAACGCACTTCTTTTAAGCACTACTTGTAGCTGAGTGATGTATTGTTAGCCTTTAGACTTACAATTTCTATTTTAGAGAAAGGCAGAAAAAGAACGGTATAGAAACATGAGGAAGATTCAGGCGTTGTTTTTCATGTAACAAAACCCTGAAATACCATTTATCATGTTTATTTTAAAATGGCCCGGGGTGCCCCCTAGTGCATTGGAAACATAGTACCCTAATTGTACAGCAACCGCCATGATTATCTGAATATAAAGCTGTGACCAACCAATCCACGGTGAATATGGGCTCCTGCATGCTAAGCTTCTCATGATTCCCATTTGTAAAGCTTCTGTATGCATGCACACAGTATATCACATCTGTGAAGTGAGCCGTGGCAGCTTGTAAATCATTATTTGTATCTCAGAGTAAACGGTAAACAATTTCTTTCATGAACAATACTGAAACAACCCATGCTTTAGTACACGGGTGTCAAACTCGTGGCCCGCGGGCCAAATGCATCACATGCTGGCCATGCCCATGCCTGGTTTAGTGAAGGTGGGGGAAAGACACGATACGGTATCATGTGAAGACACAAGTTTGATACCCCGCCTTAGTAAAACCAGATTTATGGGGGAAAAGTGGGGGCCATAAGTTTCATTATGACCACCGCAAATCTGATTGCTTGTGAATCATATCCCGTGAAACTCTCCCCATATGTTTTTACAGTGGCCTCTAAGAACAAAATACAAATGGAAGACAATTGTACAGGTGTTTTTATTTTCTTGGGTGGATGCAGTGCTTAGTATCTTGTAAACTTAAAACATTCAGAAAGCATCGACTGAATATCAGTCTGCACATATTTTACATCACAATTCAATTACAATGTTTATAGCACAACTATGAAAAACACAGTGAACAATGGCATGTTTCCTCACTATCTTGCTGTATAAACAAGGTCTTGATGAGGCATGGCTTGACAGCGGAATGACCTCCTCCTGTTTCTTACTCTTTAAATAAAGGACTATTTATAAATACACTCTTGATTCTCTCAATATACAATTACAGACTTGATCTATTAAAAAACAATAATTACATTTCTCTTTAAAAAGAAAATGTCAGGAGATCGACGACCAACGGGGATTGTTCTCCTATGCAAAGGGAGAAAGAAGCGAGCACGGGTTTATGAGAGATTTAGGAGCGACATTCGTCAACCTTTTTCTGCTTGTACATCAACACTATGGGAAGGTCAGAAAGAAGAAGTAGATTCAGAAAGAAGCTACTTGAAGTCAAGCAAGTTGCAGTCTATCTTGTAGTACACATAAGGGTAGTATTCTTGCTGACTGAGATTCAAACCTGGAATATCCATGGTTGCCTAAAAATTAAAAAAAAAATATTACAGGATTAATCTACCACCCAAATTAATGGGTTGCATCTTTGTCTCACGTATATAAAAATTACCCCACCCCCCAAAAATCAAAACAAAGGTATCTCAGCACTACCTTTTCATACTTGAAGCTGGGTTTGAGGCTAGATAGATATTATCTTAATGTTTTAATCTGGATTTCTGCATTGGCCAGTGAATTAGATTCTGTGATCCCCTCCAACATTATGAAATCAGAAAAAAATCTCCTCAATGTTATGGCAAAACCTATAGGTAGCCTCATTATGATATAGATTACTTACATCAATGATTGCTGCAGCACTACTATCAAGATGTTTGTACAAATCATAGAGGACCTCTCTCAATTTCTTCATGGTTCTCTTGTTGGGTTGAAGGAGCATAGCCTGGAAATTAACTGGCAAGCCATACCTAAATAAATGACAAAATCATTTTTTAAACCTTCTGAATAGTATTGACTCATTGTTCTTTTGCAAAGGCTAATTAACTCCCGGGAGGGAGCAGAGACAGAGAGAAGAACATTCCCCACTCACATCATTAGATCTGGCACATTTTTTTTTTAGTGTTGGGTTCAAATTTCTCTTTCAATTTACAACATATTTTAATGCATTTTTGAAGCTCTATATATCATAAATACTGTCTCCCGCCCACCTTCCATCTTTCTATCTAATCTATGAGGGCCCAAATTGTTGGGGGCAATATGCTGACTCTGTAAACTGCTTAGAGAGGGCTGAAAAGCACTGTGAAGCGGTATAGAACTCTAACTGCTATTTCTATCTATCTATCCATCCATCCATGTATCATCTATATAAAATAAAAACATGTTTTCCACAGAACTGGTTTCCACAGAAAAGGTTGTAGACTGCTGATGTAACTGGCTAAGGACTTATTCAGACAATGCTTTTAAGATTATGTACATCCCGATGTATGCCACCAAGTCACTTGTTTTGGGGTGGTTATAGAAATAGAAATAAAAATTAAATCTTTTGCTGCATAATGAAAACACAGATTATAAATTTGGCTTGAAGAGATTAGCAACTGGGTAATAGCTAGGGTGACAGACTAAACTGCAGTATTCTACGCCTGAAGCAGAAGTTTCCAATTTTCCTCTCATAACTGCATTAACCTAAGATGAACTGTATGAGTTCAGATAGTGAGGGACTTATATTATAATTTCATTCTTATTTATATAGATGTGATTTGCAAAGTTTTTTTAAATTAAAAAATTCATTTCATCTACAGAATTTGATACTTTTAAAAGGGAGTTTATCTACCAAAATGTACTAAACCGAGATTATAACATTGTTGTGTAATTCCTGAAGGAACAGATAACTGTATTTGGCAATGAAGATAAATACCTTAGAACAGATTCAACAAAGACTCTTAGAGCTTTCACATGAATCCATGCAATAAAAGCTTCACTGAAATTCACTTTTAGCCACCGGACTAGAGGCCCCTGTGATTAAACAGAGAAAAGCAAGCAGACACCGTAAACATTAGAAGACTTTCTCTTGTATACTTAAAATGTGTATGTGCGCACACAAAACTGTGGTTATATACTTCTTTCAAATAATAGGCCAAAGCATATCAAGAAAATTGTACTAATTAAGCATAATCAACGCATTTAATATTTTAAGTATTTATACTTTGCCATTTTATTATTCAGAACTCAAATATTCTTTAATAACATCAAAAATTGCAGTATCAGTTTTAGGACTTTTGTGAAACTGAACATCACGTCATCTCAACTGGACAACTGAATAATCCTGCACAGACTCAGATTCTTGGCAATGCAGGATGCAAGAATCCCTGATAGCATGCCATTCATCTCACACGAAGAAGTGTTAAGTGTCCACCAGCTATTGACACTTTCAAACAACTATGTTGTTAGAATATTTCTTGTAATGTTTGGCTGAAAACAATACGTACTTTCTTGCCATTTCTGATCACTGCTTTCAAGTATAATCTTTACAATCTGTTCTCATCTCCTATACAGCAGTCTTTCAAGTACTTGGAGATTATGATATGTCCTTTTAATTTTTCCTTCTGCATAAATAAGTCACCTGCTCCTCAAAGGACTTGACTTGCAGAATTCTCAACATTCTAGTCAGTATATTTCTCTGTGCAAAATAGTTTAAACTATTAGCTTTTTCTTAAAAAAAAAAACCAAAAAAACAAACCACGATGTTGCATCAAGTTCAATTTGGATTAAGACACTAATCATATCCTTTCATATCTTTATCAAATCAGGTCTTCCCTACCCTGTACTTGTATTATTTATATCAATATGCATACATTTGTATTTAAAATTGCCAGAGTTATTTTGAATATTGCTTCTGAGTTCTATTGTTATTGTTCAGTTGCTGAGTCATATCCAACTCTTTGCAACCCCGTGGATCATAGCACGCCAGGCTCCCATCCTTCATTGGCTCCTTTAGTTTGCCCAAATTCATGTTCTTGCGTTAATGATATCTAACCATCTTACAATTTATATTGTTTCCTAGTATGATTTGATTGCTTATTTGTACCCTATGTCTATATTAAGTGTTGTAACTTATGATTCTTGATGAATGTATCATTTCTTTTTATATATACTGATAGCATATGCACCAAGACAAATTGCTCACACTTGGCCAATAAAGAATTCATTCATTCATACTCTGCTGTCCCCTTCTCCTTTTGCCTTCCATATTTCCAAACATCAGGGTCTTTTCCAATGAATATTCTCTTCTTATTTGATGGCCAAAGTATCTGATCTTCAGTATCTGTCCTTCCAAAGGAGAGTTAGGGTTGATTGCCTTTAGAATTGACTGATTAGATCTTCTTGGAGTCCAAGAGACTCTTTTCCAACACCACAATTCAAAAGCATCAATAGTTCAGTGCTCAGCCTTCCATAAGGTCCAACTCTCACCGCCATACGTTGTTACTGGTTTTCCCAGTAGTAATATATTCTATGGTTGTGAGAAAATGAATCTGAGGTTGCTGACTGTATTTGAGAAAAATAGCTGCAACCTGGCAGAATGCTTTTCACCTCCACCTCCCCATGACTCAGTTCATCTCATGCCTTTTCCAAAAAGATTCTAAAAGTCAAAACATGAGATGATATGGGCTTATTCATTCATTCCTCCGCTCAATTTATTCACAAGCATCCATGCAAGTGTTTTAGCTGTTTGGCTAATTAAGCCACACCCTAACATTTTCAAGAACGTGCAGATGTGCACAGAAAGCAGACGCCCTTATCTTATAAAAGAACTCTAAGACCAAGTGTATGTGGGTGTGTGGAAGAAAAGGAGATAAGAAGACAGCAAGCAGACAAGGAAGCAGCAAGTGATGTCTGGAAATTGGCAACTATTATTAGGGAGGCAAGAAGGCTATCAGTCAAATGCCAGAATTGCAAACTATGGTAAGTAGCATATCTTGACCTGGAGTAGTCAAGGAGCAATCACACTTAGGCAGCATCTAATCCCAATAAGTGTAAGAACTTTTGGAGGGAGCAAATGTTGTGTGCCATTTTACAAACTTTTAAGACTCTTTTAAAGATTTGAGCATTAAAGACTTAGATACATGGCTATATCAACTAGTAATTCCAAGGAGAGTGAAGTTAACCCAGAGCAACAGTTTATAGGTGTGTGTCACAAGTAAGCATTGTGTACAATTATCTGCTATACTAAACTGTGTCTCATCCTTAGAAAATAACCTTCATAGAGAGAGTCCTCAACTTACAATCACTCCACTCAACTGTTCCAAGTTACAATGGCACCGAAAACAATGACTTATGACCATTTCCTACATTTATGATCGTCCTCATCCCTGTGGTCATATATATGATCAAAATGTAGATGCTTGACAACTGGCATGAGTTTATGATGGCCAGTGTCCCAAGATCATATGATCACCTTTTGCAATCTTCTGATCGTCAAAATCAATGGGGAAACCATATTCACTGAACAACAGTGTTACTAATATAACAACTGTAGTGATTCACTTAACAACGGTGGCAAGAAAAGTCATAAAATGGGGCAAAATTCACTTTACAACTATCTTGCTTAGCAACAGAAATTTTGGGCTCTATTGTGATTGTAAATCAAGAACTACCTGTCATGATGATAGTTATCCTTGTCAGAACTTGTTTAGTAGCCAAAATCAGAAATCTTATTTTTTTTAGCAATCTAGAACAGTACAGTCCAACTCATTGGCTTAAGAAATTGTCAATAAGGACCTGTTAGAAAGCCTGTAAAATGCTTTGCTAAAAAGTGGTATTCTTGTTATCTACTGGACTATAATTCTATTTAAAATGAGAAAAATGACCTGATTTTTGATAAAGTCAAGTTGCTTCTTAGTAATCAATGTATTCTTTCCTAGACATTCACTGATTCATCCTTTAATAAACTATTCTAAAAATTCACTATAAATTGCAAAAGATTATAATAGTCCTTAACTAATACCTACATGTTTTTTTAGCCCTTAGAAAACAATACATCTGGCACTTACTATCTGAACTCACTTCCTTATCTGCCATGGTGCCCTTGCATCATTCATTCTATCTTTTGCAGGTTAAATATAATTCCATGATGGAAAAAAAAACCCTGAACAAAAGTGGAATTGAGTACTACTCTTACTATAGCTTCGATACTTCTTGTTAAATACTTTTTTTTAATATTTAGTAATTTCTGTAATAGAGCTTATTTGTTAACCAATGAGTGTACCCACGTTTACATGAAAAGCTTAAAAAGAACATCAGCAATGTAACTACTGATTCTGAATAATTACTTCTGTATTTAAACGCAAAAATATCACTGAACTTACAAACTGTTTTTTCTTATCAGTAGACAGCCGGTTCATTTCCTCTTTGTCTGCCTTCATTTCTTCTTCATTATACTGAAAATCACGGACCATAAACCTGCATTGGGAAGGAAGTACAATTCGTAAATTTCTGTGCAGCTATTCCTTAACAAGAAAATAAAACAGGGTTGCACTTACTTGTTTTCTCTTGCTTTATGTTTGAACTCATCCACTGCCTTCCTGAATAAAGTGACGTTACAGAGATAACTTTCCTGGTCCTCAGAAAGAACACTGCAAAGTAAAAGATGCCAGGCCCATTAAGACAAAAAGCTTTAATGAAACCACAAACTGGAATAAAAACTGAAGTTGTAATTCAAAGCTGGTAAACTGATTTAGAGTTTTATATCATATTGTAATAGTTTACAATATAATAATTTAGTTTACAATAACAGATTAAGGTGGTATTATTCAATTAGTGAAGTTCACCTACTACTATGCTATCCTTTTAACAGAAGTAAGATAAGACAGCACATTTTACACAAGAAGCCCATTCTTCCCAACAAACAATGACTATACAAACTTCATTATTTCAAAAAATACTCAGTGCCAATCTACGCATTCAACACAAAAGTGCTTTTGGTAGCCCCATTTATTGAATGAGAAGCATGAATTGAAGTACCTAGTTTGGGGGAAATGGTTAGAATAAGAGTTCTTCTTGGTCTGCACGCATAAAATTCTGTGCAATTCTGTACTGTTTCACCAATATTCTTTATCCAATAATATTTATCCAATAAAGAATATTACCGAAGCCATTTAGAATCATTGGAAGGGATCTTGGAGGTTCTGTAGTCCAATCCCCTGCCTAAAGCAGGAGTCTTCATATCACTGACAAATGGTTGTCTTACCCCCAGGTGAAGAATATGGAGAACAAATTGATGCCCTCTTCCCTCTGGCAAATGAGAGACTGCTATCATCTAGAACAACTGAGATCATAACTAGGTTGATGGGCTGTATTAATATGCGACGATTTGGCTGTTTTGGGTTTTGTGTAATTTGTGTTTAGAATTAATATATACCCTAAAGCGCCGTGGCAGTGCAATGGTTAGAATGCAATACTACAGGCTACTTCTGCTGACTGCCAGCTGCCAGTGGTTCGACAATTCGATTCTCACTGGCTCAAGGTTGACTCAGCCTTCTATCCTTCCGAGGTCAGTAAAATGAGGAGCCAGATTGTTGTGGGCAATATGCCGATTCTGTAAACTACCTAGAAAGAGTTGTAAAGCACTGTGAAGCGGTATATAAGTCTAAGTGCTATTGCTATAGCTACAATTCAGATTATATTTTATTCAACAAACCATAGTTTAGCGCAATGGTTGGGGGGGGGCATTGTGGTAAAACAAGTTAATTTCACAGATCAAGTATATTAAAAGGATATGAAAAGTGAAACAAGATTACTTGCTGGATCGAGGGACTATCATATCTGTCAAAGTTTCATACTGCTTCATCCAATCAGTGTAATTTGTCCTGAAATAAAAAAGCAATAATTACCAGTCTTAACATAGGTGTGTAGGACAGAATCAAGTCCTTTACTCCACTGTATTTATAACTTTTTGCATATGCTAATGAGTTTTCAAAAAGCGGTCTGTTTTTTCTGTGTTCTAGACTCTGTTTTCATTTCCAGCCATAAAACTTCATCAAATGTTCATCAAAACTGCATGACTGTTTTGATACATACCCCGTTTTTTGGAAAGGGCTTTGGTGTGCTAAAAAAGTTTGTAGGGATAGGAAAGACTTCCATTTGTTATTTATAAATGGAAAGACTATAGTTTCATGCTACCTCATTTGTCTTACCAATGTAATATTCTCAATGAAAACCTTTCTTTTTCTACAGTTAAGAAACCTGTGAAATGTTACTGAAACTAGTTGAACTCTCTTTAAGATTACATTTACATTTTTAAATTAAAAATGCACTAAATAATTATATTAACAGCTATTTTGTGGCTCAAAAGAGGAACACTACTTTTAGTAGAAATTTTCAGTTTGTTTAAAAAAATGAACACCATTAGTATTCTTCTAACAATTCAGCAACACTAGTACAATATACTTTAATTACAGTATTATTACAAAGGAAACAATCTCATTATTAAAATTACCAATATTTTACTAAAATTACTGCATAGGATGTAGAGTTAGACAAAGATAATAAAGTTCTAAGAAGCAAAATTCAGACTGATTTTGGTAAATTCTACAAACTAGCAGCTAACCAAGTCAAGCAACTCAGTAAGTGAAATTGCACCTTGAGGTGATTTTACTTGACTTACTTAATTTTATGGGTGTATATGCTATTATGATAATAATAATTTCAGTTTGTATGGAACTATATAATTAATTCCAAGATCCCTCTATATGGGTAATCCTTGATTAATGACCACCCTATTTAGCAATTGTTCCAACTTATGACAGTATTGGGAAAGTAGTATGACTAATCCTTGAATGTAAGATATTCGCCACATCCCTATGATCACACAATCACCAATTGCAACCTTCACAGTTGACTTCCAACGAACAAAGTCAATGAGGAAGCTGGCAATAAGTCAAGGCATGTGACATCATGTTTAACAGCCACTAGTGATTGGCTTAACAATCACAACGAAACTGACGTAAGTCAGGCACTATCATGTAATTCACTTAATGACATGTTGCTTACAGATGGAAGTGTCAGTCCCAATTCCAGTCACTAAGTGTTGACTACATGTATTATAGTTTCTCTTAAGATCATATAAATCCTTTCAAAGCCCATCTGTTGAAATTGGGGGCAATCTACTATTTTTAAAAGATGTACTACATTTTCACATATGCCTTTCATTTATATATGTGACAATTTCATTCAAATCTTTCAATGAACAAAAATTCTTTCTCCTCTTGGATTTTTCTAGCCCGTTCTCTTTTAGGAAAGAAAATATTGACTTACTTTGGTACAACTACTAACAATGTAATTAAGTACTCAGAATCAAGTACAAAGTCATCTTTCTTCACAATTTCAGCCAAACTTCTTGTTAGCAAACTTCCCCTGTCAAAGCAGAAGAAGAAGATGAGGAAGTGAGTGTTCTACTTCAATCTTTAAATGGATGTAAGTATTGTTCATTCAGGTGGAGTTCAACCTGGAAGCACCTCAGTGCTTTTGACATGAGTGCGATTCAGATGGAGAGTGAAACCTTCCACAATCTCCCTTTTTGCCTCCTTTGGGAAATTAATATTATTGATGCCATGCTTTCTATAGTACATGCTAGGAAACTCAATAGATCTTTATAGGTTTAAAATTTGATTGATTTGATTATAACGAAGTTAGTGAGATTGAAAGACATTCAGACACAGCACTTAATGCTCCTTTACCATCTAGGTATACAAGGTTGCATTCCTATTCAGAACTTGTGTTTTAAAATTTAAGAGGCAGAATAGCTTCTTCTACCTGTGCATTATTTCAGGATTTTGAATATCTGTCAAAATGATCACCCAGCTCTGAGACAATCTTACAAAACAAGATGACAACTCACGCATTCTTCCTTTCCAAGTTCTGAAGATTGCCTTTTAGGCTGTTGTATGCAGATGCTCTTGCCTTTAGATCATTATCAATCTGAGTCACACCCTTTGAAGAAAAAAAGCACACCAATTAGGACCCATGTCTTAGAAGTAAAGAGAGACCCAAATTAAATATATCTATAAAAGCTATTACTAACTGCAAGCAGCCAAAGAGAAAGAAAAAGAATAAACAGAAAAAGAGACAAAACAAATTAACAGATTGAACTTCATTGATTCTGGTTTTTAGAAATGAACCAGGAAACCAGGAAATATTATGAACCAGGAAATACGATTTTGAGCAGTCTGTAATTTAACAAAAGAAGTATTATGCTCAAAACCTTTTGTATTTTTTTTTCTACTTTAATGTTTACAGAAAACTATTGTCAGACAGAAGCAACAAACTAGTTGCAGTGTTTCCTTGCAACAAGTTCACCCACTTGATGTTTCTGGATTAAAACTGTTATCAGCATAAACTGTCAAAGTTTTAAGCGTACTTTGAAAGCACCACTTTGAAAAAAGCTTTTGTACCTCAAAAATCTACATATCAGATGTATATTAAAGAAACAAGGCCAAATTATTTCAGTAAAAATTATATTGAAAATTGTCGTGATGCAATTTTTACTGTTTTAGCAAATGGGATTCCATTCATGAACTGCAGTATGAGGTTCAGGAATGGAGTAGTCTACAGGACACTTCAATGTTCTGTTTCACTGCTTCCTGTCCAATTTGGCAGTTCCAAGATTGACAAGATATAGAGGTGCTACAGAACATTCTGGAATTTTTCAGAATGCTCCATTACCCAAATCCCAAGATCTTACACATGTCTAGTGGTAAGTACTTCAGTTTTAAAACCTCACATCTAACAGAAGGGAGAATAGTTAGCAAAAAATGAAATGACTAATCATCTGAAGTAGCACAGCAATATAAAATTATATGTATGTAGTTAATTAGGCAAATGAACACACATCTTTAGAAAAACTGAGCATGATATATATCAAAACTCTATAAATTTTAAAATATTTCAATAGTATTTACTCCCAGGAAAATTATGTGATGCAAATTTATATGTGATATAATTATTTTTAAATAATTCTGACTATATAAAATATTTTCATTTTATGGTATATAGATTATGCAATAAAAAGTCATTTTGTATTAATAATTAGCATACAAGCCCCATAATCTTTTATGTGTATAATCTTACTTTAGCAATTATTTCTGAAATATTCTTCAGAGACTGTTTGATTGGATATTTGGCCATATCCCACTGGAATCTTGTTATGTAGGTGATCAAATCAACTGGGGAAAATGATAAAAATGAGCTAAATAAGTAATCCCATACATCCTATAACAATCTGGAGATTTTAAATACATTTAAGAAATAATTACTTAAAATAAAGATGGAACAGAATACAATGTAGGCACCTTAAAAGAGCATGGGCTCTTTTACACAAGAACTTTTGCATACAATTAGAGTATATTAGAAGTAATGAGGAAAAAAATCTTATTATGTCTATGTAGAAAGAAGAATTTGCCTCATCTATAGCTTTTATACGTACTTTTAGCTTTATCTAATTAAAGACAAAGGTCCTTTTTGACTTTTGATTATCATATTGGCACTGTACCTTTTAGAAATTAGTTTGGTGAATTCTGAAAATTTTGAATTGTATAATGGAGAATACATATCTAACCAAATGTATTGTGTTCAGGGATGCTTTCTCTAGGAGGCATGTGGAAAAACCGATTCTTGCTTTAAATTATTTCCATCTTATATTACTTCCATATTATACACTTCTTTCCTTTTCTTCTGTTCAGTCATGTCTAATTCTCAGAGATTGTCTGGACAAGTCTTTGCAGTTTTCTTGATGAAGTTTTTCAAAAGTACATTGCCACTGTCTCCTTCCTAGGGCTGAGGGGTTGCCCCAATTGGCTTTGTACTCAAGGCAGAAAAGAACCAAAGGTCTCCTGATTTCTAGTCTGATGTTTTAACACTTGTACCAAACTGACAATTCTCATACTTCTCTTTATGACACTGCAAACACAAGATTTAATAAAGGCTGTTTTATTATGTTTGTGTTGCTTTTATGAAAAAAAAAAATCTTTCAAAACTGATTTATTTTCCTCATAAGAATTGAAGGATAGTCTTCTATATACACAACCCTCAGTATTGCAATACATTGTAATAGCAAGGCAAAATTTACCTCCATTGGCCAGAAGGTTTTCCTGAACTTTATCTCTACTGTCTTCCAACACATCAGCCATATATTGTGCCACCTTCTTGACAACACTGAAGACCAGAATGGGGAAGATTTAAGATTTATATCTTAAAGAATTTTAATTTGCTGCTTTTTTCTTTGCAATACAAAAGACAATCAGCCTCCCAGTTTAATTCCTAGCATCTGTCTGAGGTCCAGGAGAGCAGGAATCCACAACCATTGAGCCACCAACCTGTACCAGTCTGGGTCTGCCTGCGCAAGCAGCAGGCAAGCAAGCAAAGCTTTATCTGCACATGCAAGGGATCTAGGTTGTGTGCAAAACCATCCCTCCCACAGTCCGTAGAAAAACTGCCTTCCACAAAACTGGCTCCTGGCGCCAACAAGGTTGGGGATTGCTACAGGAGAGCAATTCCCAGTCATTATGAAGAATTGCCACTAGATGGCCCTAGTAGTCTAACTTGGCTGAAATTGCTTGTTATGTTCTTCTAGAGTCCATAGTTTAAAATATGTCAGATAGTGTTTATCTTTAAGAACTGTGTCTATCCCGATAAATATCTGTTCTTTCTTCAGTTCAACTATCCCCGTTTTCACTTCCTACAGTGGATTGAATGCTAAACATATCAAGCTTAACAGTTCATTAGTTGAAACATCTAGTGCAACAGACAGCCTCAGGCACAGAAATGCTAGCCTGTTAACAAAATTGCAAACACTTAAAGTTGGCATATTGATAAACTAAAAAGTTTTCAATAACTTTCTCAATTCTCCAAATTAACATTGTGCTCAAATAACCCTGCTACCTTTCACTTCAAATAAACATCAGAAATTTTCATTTGAAATTATTTCCAATCCTACTGTCAAAGTACAAATCATTAATTACATTATTAAATATATTACTTGACTGTACAGGTAGTCCACGACCTACAAACATTTGTTTAGCAACCAAAGTTGCTAAAAGTTATCATGGCACTTTAAGAAATGACTTATGACTAGTCTCTGGCTTTGTCTCGACTAGACTGTCATATCATAGCATCCTGGAGGTCAAGTGATCAAAATTTGGGCACTTGGCAACCAACATCTATTTACACTGGTAGAAAGGTCCTGGCATCATATGATGGTCTTCCCAGCCAGCTTCCAGCAAGCAGTCAATGTGGGAATCTAGATTCACTTAACATCCGTGTGATCCACTTAACAACTGCACTGATTTACTGTATATCCGTGGCAAAAAATCAAATGCAACTCACTTAATGTTGCCTTGTTAAGAAATTCTAATTCCGACTGTGGTTATAAATCGAGGACTACCAGTAGAATCTGGTGGAACATTTACTGTCACTAACTAGTTAAGCTAAAACAATAGCGGTTAGCATGTTATACTCAGTTTAATACAGAATAACCATCCAGAAGTTATAAAATGCAGGTATATGAAAAAATAGTGATTACCCTTCCACAAAGGTATCCAATTTAGCCAGCTCATCAGATAAACCAACTAAGACATCGAGAGTGCCAACCTAAGGAGGGAAAGAATTATTTAGAAAAGTATGCAAAAATACACTGCTCAAAAAAATAAAGGGAACGCTTAACACAATGTAACTCCAAGTCAATCACACTTCTGTGAAATCAAACTGTCCACTTAGGTAGCAACACTGATTGACAATCCATTTCACATGCTGTTGTGCAAATGGAATAGACAACAGGTAGAAAGCATAGGCAGTTGGCAAGATATCCCCAATAAAGGAGTGGTTTTGCAGGTGGTGACCACAGACCACTTCTCAGTTCCTATGCTTTCTGGCTGATGGTTTGGTCACTTTTGAATGCTGGCGGTGCTTTCACTCTAGTGGTAGCATGAGACGGAGTCTACAACCCACACATGGCTCAGGTAGTGAAGCTCATCCAGGATGACACATCAATGCGAGCTGTGGCAAAAAGGTTTGCTGTGTCTGTCAGCTTAGTGTCCAGAGCATGGAGGCACTACCAGGAGACAGGCCAGTACATCAGGAGACGTGGAGGAAGCCATAGGAGGGCAACAAGCCAGCATCAGGACCACTACCTCTGCTTTGTGCAAGGAGGGACAGGAGGAGCACCGCCAGAGCCTTGCAAAATGACCTCCAGCAGGCCACAAATGTGCATGTGGCTGCTCAAACGGTCAGAAACAGACTCCATGAGGGTGGTATGAGGGCCCGACAGCCACAGGTGGGGGTTGTGCTTACAGCCCAACACCATGCAGGACATTTGGCATTTGCCAGAGAACACCAAGATTGGCACATTTGCCACTGGTACCCTGTGCTCTTCACAGATGAAAGCAAGTTCACACTGAGCACATGTGACAGACATGACAGGGCCTGGAGACGCCGTGGAGAACGTTCTGCTGCCTGCAACATCCTCCAGCATGACCAGTTTGGCAGTGGGTCAGTAATGGTGTGGGGTGGCATTTCTTTAGGGGGCTGTATAGCCCTCCATGTGCTCGCCAGAGGTAGCCTGACTGCTATTAGGTACCAAAATGAGATCTTCAGACCCCTTGTGAGACCATATGCTGGTGCGGTTGGCCCTGGGTTCCTCCTAATGCAAGACAATGCTAGACCTCATGTGGCTGGAGTGTGTCAGCAGTTCCTGCAAGATGAAGACATTGATGCTATGGACTGGCCCACCCATTCCCCAGACCGGAATCCAATTGAGCACATCTGGGACATCATGTCTTGCTCCATCCACCAACACCACATTGCACCACAGACTGTCCAGGAGTTGGGGAATGCTTTAGTCCAGGTGTGGGAGGAGATCCCTCAGGAGACCATCCATCACCTCATCAGGAGCATGCCCAGGCATTGTAGGGAGGTCATACAGGCATGTGGAGGCCACACACACTACTGAGCCTCATTTTGACTTGTTCTAAGGACATTACATCCAAGTTGGATCAGCCTGTAGTGGTTTTTTTTTCACTTTAATTTTGAGTGTAACTTCAAATCCAGACCTCCATGGGTTGCTAAATTTGATTTCCATTGCTAATTTTTGTGTGATTTTGTTGTCAGCACATTCAACTATGTAATGAACAAAGTATTTAACAAAAATATTTCAGTCATTCAGAACTAGGATGTCTTATTTTTGTGTTCCCTTTATTTTTTTTTTGAGCAGTGTATAAAACAGAAAGGAAACTGAGCCAAAAAGAGAAGGCTATGCATTTTATCATAAGCAAGTTCTTATTCAGTACAATAGGATTAAGTTTCAAAAATCTGTAGGAGCTGGCAATCTACAGATTTTTTTATTATTATGCCTAAAACCAACATAATAAAAATTACTTCATTTAAAACTTTCATCAAATTTAAAACTATTTCATACAGTATAATGCTACTTCTTATATTAGTAAAATCCAGTGCTCATCAAACCAGATGGGAGAAGCATATGGTGTATGAACAAAAGGTCAGTGGTTCCATTGCTAACTCTGGAAGCAAGGCTGTAAGAAATACTTGTCTGAAATACTGGGACCTTGTGAGTTAAACACTGCTGGATTACATAGACAGCAACGTATGTAATATGTTTAGCTCTAAGCATAGAACTGTTTTCTTGTATTGTATAATGCACAATATGCAATGTAAACATAGTATGCATGCCTAATTAAAAGTTGAATTGCTGAATTGGTCAGAGCAAATAGCTTTGATTACATGTATGGATGTTATACATGACAGTAACCAGGGAGATAAATTAGATTATTTTTAGAAAATAAAGGAACTCTAAAGCAACCCTACAATCTTGGAAAGAGATGTAGCTACTATAATGAATGACAAGTGCCACATCTGCAATTTTTATACCAATTCTCCCAAATCAAATACAAAGCATTACACAGCCCAATAAGATAGTTCTACAGTACTGCCTACTTGCACTTCGTGAGTTAAATAATAATTTACAATTAATATCTTCAATATAAATTACCATAACTATATAATGTACTTTATCAAAATGAATGTGATCTATCCATACTATTATCTAAAAAAAAACCTTAATTTAAATTGCAATACAAAGTTAAACAGTAACATTTTGAGCAGAAAAAAAAACCTCAGCTATACCTTTAAATCTGGAATGTTAAATTTTGCATTGATGGACAGGTTATTATTTTTTATAGTTGCAGCACATAACTTCTCCCACGTCTGCTGACATGTTTTCTCCCCAGGAGCAGAAATCAGCCAGAACTCGGTCATTTTGGTCACGTTACTGCAATGATTATTTTGGAAAATAAGAACAATATTCATTTTGAACACATAAGTTTAAATTCTCCATTGTCTTTAAATGTCAGGAATTCTCAAGGAAATACTGTGCAATTTTTCACATTTTCTAAAAATTCATGTAGATTATCACATTCTGAACCATCAGTACTAGTTTTTTGGACCCATTTTTTTCTATATAGTTTTATTCAGCACATTGAAGGGTTGATTTCCTCTTGTTTTTTTCAATGAAAATATACTACTAAAGCTATATTAATACAACAATACTAATACAACAATGAAAATATATTACTAAAGCCATTTTAAGAATCAAACTGTATTATCATTGTTATTATTTAAGGAACTGTAGTTCTAAAAAGGAGAAGAATGGGAATCACTACCAGAAAACTCTAAACTGCCCTGCCCAATTCTTTAAAAAGAGGAAGCTATATACAGAGAGTCAGTATTATACTAGTACAGCTATAATATGCAGATTTATTTTTTCTGTCTTAATTCTAGAAATTTAGAGCCATAAAATAACCTAAGCAAATTGGTTGGAGTTCTGGGAATCTGCACATAAACACTGGATTCTACATTCCACTTCATCCTTCCAAATGATTTTCTAATCTAGCTAATATTAATTATTGCTCCCCTGATTAAGATATCATTAAATCATAGAAATCACAATGTCCGGGAATAAAGGATTTACCTCACAATACCCATGCATATTGCCTTGAGTTTCCAGAACTCAATAAATAATGCAGGTGACTAAGTAAATTAATCAAATCAACAAAGTGGAGAGGAGAAATAATTTATTTATTAAAAAAATGTGTGAATACAGCCCACTTAACAAAAGGCATTATTGTGTCAGTTTTCAGTATATTTCAGACTGCCCAAGGAGTCTGAACAATAAATCAGAATTTCAGACAAATGACTGTCTAGTCTCCTCTTAAAAACCTCCAGTGATGGAGTGCCCACGATTTCTGGAGGCAAGCTGTTCCACTGGTTAATTGTTCTCACTGTTAGGAAGTTTCCTCCTTAATTCCAGATTGCTTCTTATCTTGCCTTCTGGTGCTTTGGAAAATAAGTTGACCTTTCCCTTTCTGGCAGCCCCTCAAATATAGGAAAACTGTTATCATGTCCCCCCCTAGTCCTTCTTTTCTCCAGACTGGCCATACTCAATACCTACAACTGTGCTTCATATGTTTTAGTCTCCAAGCCCCCAATCATCTTAGTTGCTCTTCTCTGCAAGTAAGAACCAAGCCAGAGAGAAAACAGATTATTATTTGACATGGAATGTACTGTATGACTGGCTAAATAATAGAGATAGAGATGAATAGAGGAGACGATCATAGAATAATAAGGTAAAAGTTATAGTGGATAAGGGATATAAGGGATACAGACAAATGTACAGATTTATGTAAAAGTATGTATACTGTCACAGAAGTGTTGTAATGAATGGAAACTGATGTTGTATAAAAGAAAAGTTGTTTAATAAAAGTTATATTTCAAAATCCTGAACCAGGACTGCTTTACCCTCAAACTAACCTCTATTGACCTCACCCCATTCCTAAGAGGTCTGTAAGAGGTGTGCATAAGCGCATAATCGTGCCTACCGTCCCTGTCCTATTGTCCCCAATTATTAGTTCCTATTTCTTGTATTTAAATGGATGTTTATTCTTGTTTCTGTTGTATTGTAAGCTTTTGACAAATAAATAAAATAAAATAAAATGAGGTGACAGAACCAAGCCATCCTGCTTTAAACCTGTAGTACCAGCCTGACCTTGAGCAGCTTCAGATGGAAAAACAGGCTCAGACCTAATCAGAACTGGGTTGAGCGATGAATGCCAGGAAATCCCAGGCTATGGACAAGACTCTCCCCCCCAAAAAAACAACAACAACAACAACCCATATTAGATGTACCATTCCCATACTGTGGTTAAATAAAACGCAGGGTTCAAAGTGGTCAACCAAGAATTGACTTCATCTTGGGGGTGGGTGGGGGTGGGGGGTACCTTTAATGTCCTGGGAGATCATTGTCTATTTCGTGGAATTAAAGATGACCTGGGGGAGAGGAGGGGGGGCAACAGAGTCTTAGCCAGAATTCACTCAGAACAGTGCAATCTACAGCTATTACACGCCGGGAAGCCACCAGCCCTGGGCCCGGGATTTCTGCCCTTGTAGCAAGCAACCCACCCGCGATCCAAACGCGACCCGTCCTCAGGGGGATCAACTTTTCCTTAGCCACTTTCCAGCCCCGGCCTCAGCAGCCCAGGAAAGAGATGCATTCATTTTTATTTATTTTATTTTATTTATTTTATTTTTCTTATATGCACCCATTTCATGTACTCACAACTATGTACATACTTATACCTATTACCTTGTAAGCGATTGACAAATCAAAATAAATAAATAAAATAAACAAATGCCAAGAGCCGCGACTCTGGAAACGGGCTTTCCCTCCGTCGGCTGATCCACGGCAGCCTTTCTCTCCCACACCCAGCCAGCCCCTCTCCTAGTATTGAAAAAGAGTCTGGGAATGATGGGAGCTGTAGTCCAAGCTATGCGCCACGGGTTCGGGTCTGGGCCAAGAAAGCTGTGCCCTCGCCCGCGGGCTCGTGCCCGCGATGCATTTCCCAACCCCGCTCGCTTCCTCCTCCGCCGAGGCGACCGAGGTCGAGGGCTTCCCTCCTCCACTCAGCGACCCCGGCTTCCTCGGCCGCCATCGGGAGCCGACCGAGGAGATACCTCTCTACCTACCGCCCAACGCGTAGCTGCTGGCTTGAAGAAGCCGCGACCGGCCCGAATCGCAGCGGAGGCGGAACTAGAGCGATGAAACCGGTGAGCTCTGCGGGACGGGAAACACACGTGACGGGCGTCACGAGGCGCCGCAAGAGGAGCTGGGCAGGCGCAGTGGAGCGGGAGCCCCGTGACAGAACCGCGCCGGTGGAGACCCGGAGCGCGGCCGTTCCGCCTTAGAGGAGCATGTTTGGGGAGGGGGAGGGGGACGGGGGTGGGGGGGAAGCCGAGTGGCTCCTTGGTTTAAGTTCTCCCGAGGGGAAAGCCTGGTTCGTTTTTCCTCATCTCGATAGGCCAGTCGTAGAAATAATAAATTAAGAGAAAGAGAAGGTTGGTTGGTTGGTTTGCTTGTTGGAAGTCATTTTTTAAAATTGTTTTTAAAGAAATATGATAAAAGTATTAAGTAACTTCATTAACATAGATCCAAAATGCATAGAGAAGATGTAGAAAATAGAGAAAAACACTACAGTTGTAAGTCAAGAATGTGTGTGTGTCTGTCTGTGTGTGTGTGTGTATGTGTGTGTGTGTGTGTTAAGTTTTCACAGATATTTATATGTATGGTATTCAGCTTTGTTCAGGTATTTTCCCACGTCATTATAGTTGTATATACATATATATATGTGTGTGTGTATATACATATATGTGTGTGTGTGTGTGTGTTTTCTTAAGTTTTCGTGGGTATTTATATGTATGGTATTCAGCTTTGTTCGGGTATTTTCCCACGACATTATAGTTGTGCTTTTAAAGTTGTAGCAATGTTTTGGCAGAATCTCATCTGCCATCATCAGCCTTCTGTATTGTGTTTGTCTGTGAATCAGGCTTTCACAGCCGTTTCTGTTTTGAATTTGGGGCTAGCCTACTGCTGTGCCAGAATGGTTTTTTCTTTATCCTGATTGGTTGGGAGTCTTGGTCTGTGTTTATTGGTCTTAGAGTTTGCTGTGTTCTGCTTGATTAGTGCTTCTAATATCTTCTGTCTGTTTTGTGGTTTTTGTGTCTTGATTGGCTGGCAACATTGTGTTCCTGTATTGGAGGCTTTTAGTGCGGCTTGGCTCCGAGTAAATGGAGGCTATCATTTGTTAGGAAGCTAGGTTTCATCTGGGTGCCTGGTTGGGGTGTTGCTCCAACTTTAAAAGCACAACTATAATGATGTGGGAAAATACCCGAACAAAGCTGAATACCATACATATAAAAACCTACGAAAACTTAAGAAAACACACACACACACACACACACACACACACACACAGGATTAGAAACTGGAAGAGTGGGTTCTTGCCCCCCCTTAGAGATGAAAAATTAGCTGAGTGTTTTTTTTACTAGTAGTCAATCTCAGGATATAAATAAATATTATAGTCCATATTGCTATATTATACTCTAGCAATCATAAAATCCATCCAGATTTGATCGAACGGTTGTTCCTGTCTCTGATATCTCATTATTTTAACTGATTTTTTTTCCTAATGTGACAGTTGCAGAGAACTTGTCAAGCCACACCTCAATGGTTATGTTACCTAGAATTTTCTTTGTATGTGTGTTTGTGTATAAATTTTTTAGTTTGTTTAAAGATTAAAATACAAAATGCCAAAATATTTTTAAAAAGGACAAAAGAATTAAAAAAAAAGACATTACGAAGAAAAAGTGTTTTTAAAAAAAGACAAAGACTAATACATATACAGGTAGTCCTTGAGTTACAACAGTTCATTTAAAGACCATTTGAAGTTACGATGACACTTAAAGAGTGTCTAAGGGTCTTGTGATCCCTTTTTGGAAACTTCTAACAAGTAAAGTCAAAGGTGAAACAAGATTGACTTAACAACTGTGATAATAGCAGTGAGTCACTTAATAAATGAGGAGAGAGAAGTTGTAAAATGGGATAAAACTCACTTAACAAATTTCTCATTTAACATCAATTTTGGGCTGAATTGTGGTTGAGGACTGCCTTATGTTAAATTAACATCTTTCCTAGTTGAATGCTTATTAATATAATACAACAGTATTGGTTTTCCACCCCTTACAAAACAGGCCAAAAATTACCTAGAGTTTTTCAATGTTGGGAGATCAGATTTTAAGAAGGACCTTAGTTCACACAGCAGATATCTGGGAAGCTTGCAACATATGGCTATATAAGTATAGCTGTCTTTTGTTATACCTCCTTATTAGCTAGTGATAAAGTGTGATTATTTCCTTTCTGGAGATAGAAGACACTCCTCAAGGCTTCTAGCCAAATGATTCTTTTCTGGTCCTCCTTTATAATGGTGTGGAGTCGGGGCAGTGACCAGGATGATAAATGAGCACTAGAAATAATAGTTTCTCCTGCCAGGTGCTATTTAGGGCAAAGTTGATGTAAAAGAAAAAACGTCTGTGATTATCAGATGATGGATGCAATCCTATGCTTGCTTACTTGGGAGCAAACCTCATTTTAAGTGACAAAATAAATGCATATAATTGGGAGGCCAAAATGTACATCAAACCCAAGTTTTTCAAAATTGGCAATTTTAGGATATGTGGACTTCAGCTCTTAAAAATCCTGATCTAACCTAATAGACTTGAAACTAAAACAGGTAAAGGATATTTTCCCTGAGCAGAATCTAGCTGATATCATATGCTCTAATAACAAAATGCAAACCTTAATTTTTTTCAGCTACATTTCTTTGTGGAATATGTCTTCATTTTCTTCCCTCTTTAATGATGCAGCTGATTTTCTAGAGGATGTGTGTTTCTGTTTTATTTTTATAGTTTGTACACTGAAGATGGCATTTAATTTCATTGTATGAGGTGCAATGACAATAAAGTAAACTAACCCGACTAGAGCTTTCTCAGGATTCAAGTGAGGTGTGGGGACAGGAACAGTATTGATCTTGTGAATTAAGTTAGTCAGGACTTAGATAATTGCTCTCTTTGTAATGTGAGAAAACTTGGCTGCTTTTGATTCCATCAACTATAATGTTCTTCTAGACTGACTGCAAGGTTGGGAACACTATATTGCAGTAGTTTTGTTCCTTTCTGAGTGGCACTACTTGTTGTTAATAAGATGAATACTTGAGCCCATAGTCTTCCTTATGTGTGGCACTACAAGGCTCAGATGCCTCCTTACAATATTTTATATATATTTTATCATATGTATGTATGTATGTATGTATGTATGTATGTATGTATGTATGTATATGTTAAATGGAGGGAGGAAGAGTCTAACAGAAATTTTACCAGCATTACAGAGTGGCTGTTTAGTCAGAATACAATCAACCACCTCATCATTATGAGATTGGTGGATATACATTTGTGATTAAATAAATAAATAATCTCTAGATTAGGTTATTGCAATGCATTCTATTAGGACTAACTACCATTGAAGACTACCCACAAATATCAATCACTATAAGAGCTGATGAGTCTGGTGGCTGTTTTATAAACCATGTGAAGTTGCAGGCTGGTTCGCTTTCTAAAAAGAGAGAAGTCTTCCCACTTCTTGTGATAAAAAAATCACCAGAAAAAGAACCATCTAATAGCATTAATTTGTTTATTAATTGGCTTGAAAGAACAGTACTAGTTAGAATTCCTTGGTACTTTTATTCTCTCTCCTCTCCACCCCTAAACCTTACTAACCTGAGCTCAGAGGGACTGGTCCTTTGGTTTAATCATTTCCAAGCTTGTTTACTGCTAAAGACATCTGTAGTTGGTACAGGATACAGAATTTATGTGAGATGGTTCAGCAGTATAATATCATTGTGGCAACCTATAACAGTACAAATCAAAGTTGATCCAAGTTGATCTTAGTAGATGCTGTTCAGTTCGTTAATATTGAATTAGATTTTTTTCATGTCTTTGACTCCTAACCTGGATTAGTTGGCTTTCCGTCTAAGATGGGACTAGCAATCAGAGTTTCCTGGTTTCTAGCCTAATAGCAATAGTACTTAGACTTATATAACACTTCACAGTGCTTTACAGCCCTCTCTAAGTGTTTTACAGAGTCAGCATATTGGCCCCAACAATCTGGGTCCTCATTTTACCGATCTCTGAAGGATGGAAAGCTGAGTCAACCTTGAGCCAGTTAGGATTGAACTCCTGGAGTAAGCAGTGTGTTAACCTGCAGTACTGCACTTAAACCACTGCACCACCATGGCACATGCCTTAACTACTATACCAAACTGGCTCTCAAGTATTATTTTAATTTTAAAAAAAGTTTTCATAGCTACAATTACATTTTTTTTTGTCAAACAGCATTGTTCGCATAAGACTGATAAAATCATATTTAACATATCTGATCCTTTTGCATTTCTTTTTTAGCAGTTGCCAAGTTTTCTACAGAAATAAATGGAAAAATTATTCAATGTTCTTTAACTTTATATAAGTAGAACATAATTTTAAAAAATCTTAACATAGTGAATAACATGTTTTTAATTAACTTATGGGACAAAATATCTAGAAGAGCTTTTTGTTGTTTGCTTCTCTACTTGGCTTTGGCATTTTTGTGATCTGACTGATATAGTCTCAGTAAGGTTATCAAAGCAGCTATTGGAGTACAACTATTTGTAATGTATTGATTTGTTTGAATGCATGTACTACAAACATGGTGTTTTTACCTTAGACACAAGTGAATGTGCTTATAGCAAGTTCTTAAAGCATTTTGGAATCAATTATCTACTGCTTCTCCAAGAGATAATATATGTTCTAATATTGCATTCTGAATACTGAAGAGATTGACCTTAGCTTAAAGATGCTTGCGCTGGTAGTACAGGAAGAAGTCGTCTAAAAAGTGTGTTAGATTTCAATCAAATTACATTCAAGAATAATTGAAAGCTCCTAAAGAGGTCCATGTATGCTTCTCCTTTGCTATTTGAACAAATATCAAGCATTACGAAAAAGGCCTTTTACATCAAAGCATCACAAAAATGTTTTCAGACACACTTGATGCCAACTTATCATGACCCCAAGCCCCACACCCATAAAATTAAACACTCGGATTGAAGTGTGCAATCTCTGTAGTCCAAAGTTGGAGAACAGTTGTGTAACTACTACTGTTGCTGCCATCTACACTCACATTAATAACGGGAAGTATGTACATAGTTCAGATTGCAGCAAAGTACAATCTAAGTTTGGTAATCAGTAAGACTAGTTTTATAGGCGCCTAATTATACAGCGTTATTTAATTTTTTTAAAAGTTTTGATTAATGGATTTGTGCAAGAAGATACAGCTTCTAAAATTCCACTTTCAATCCTAATGAAGTCCATTCTTAAAGTATACTACTAATGCAGACACAGCAGCTGTGGGATCAAGCTTCCTTTTCAACTGCGGCCAAAGAGTTTCAAACAACATAAGCAGACTAACATTTCAAAGCAGCACATGCTTGGAAGGACATTCTCTTCTACCTAGCTAATTCCTAAAATATGATCTGAAACCAGTGACTAGTCAGATAGAGTCTTAGGTTTACTGTTTGAGCTGAAACATTGCTAATGCAAAAATTCTCAGGCATCAGGGATTACGACTGCAATCTAACACATTTTTGTGAAGTATATCTTAGCTGTTTCTGCGTTCACATCTGTAGCACTGTGCTGCAAATAACTTGCTGGGAGGCAAGTTCTCAATAGTTAAGCGTGCTTTATTTGGGAAATAGATTAACAACACATGTCAAAAACAAAGGTGTCTGCAGAAAATGAGAAAAAAGCATGAGAAACATTCTTGCTTTGATGAAAACAAAAGACATAGGACAATTTTGGCTTGAGAACTCTGTTTTTCCTTGACTTTTGAAATTAACCAGGGCAGCTTTGGGTGTGAAAAGTATAGGCAAATAAAAATCAACAATAAGAATCAGCCAAAAACGAGATACGAGGGCAAAGAAAAAAACAAAGAATTGTGTTGGCAAACACTGAAATACAATAGAGGAGGGGGAAAATATGCAACTAGCCTGACAAATCAGGGAAGCTCCCTTGGCCATGAACAGTCCAGATGATGAAGTAGATGTGATTATTGCCTGTATATGACAATGATAAATCTGCAAATTTTCCATTGGTTTGAGTACTGTATCATGCACAGCCATATTTTGTTGAACAAGCCACGATGCTTGACTGACACACTTTATGCCATAAACCAGGGTGTCAAACTTCTGGCCTGCGGACCCGATGCATCATGTGCCAGCCACGCCCATGCCCAGTTAGCAAAGGGGAAACTACTCTCAATATGTCACATGACGATGCTGTGATGATGTAAGTTTGACACCCCTGCCATTAACCATACTTTGCAACAGCTTTCCATACTAAGTTAAGATCAAACAAATGATAAGCTGGATTCAGATGATAGGTGAACTAAGTCTTTACTATTATGCTATTAGTTCTATACAAAGTAAATATTTTTGATTCACAATATTTCATTCATTGAAGAATCTATATTTTTATATATATTGGCTCACAGAGAAAACCAAATAAGCTAATCAAAATGCCCAATCAGTTGGCATGCCACGAAGTGAAGCAAGAACATTATAGCAGAAGACAGATAATATTCTTTTGGTTATTTTAAATTCACACACCCCATCAAGAAAACAAAATGAAAAAATTAGTACATTTGTCAGTTTTAACAATTAAACAAGATAGAAATGTTATATGAAATATAACAATCATGAACACAATAACAAGGTGCAAAGCTAGAAAGCATAACTTGGGAGGGAAGAAAAAAACAATTTTTTAAATGCAGACAATTAGTGTAATTGATTAAGTATGTATTTCTCTGCACAATTAACTGCATAGGAACACCATTGTATAAAAATTATTTTTTGCAAAAGACCAGAGTCTTCAAATGTTATGTTTCTGTTATGTAACTCCAAACAATTGGTCTTGGATTAGAGCATATTATTCAAGTATTGAAAAAAATCTGTTAACTGTGAAAGATATGTTACAGTAGTAATAAATAAATTAGCATGTCAGCTAAATAAATAGTGGAACTAATGCTATTTCATTTATCCATGTTCTTCCTAAATCAACCTTTTATCTACACTAAGAAAGGCCTTTACTACCTCTGGGTCCAAAGAATTATCTGTAGTGGTTATAGGAAGAGTTGTTTCAAGGACATTTATGAGACAAAACTCGGCACTTGCAGGATTCAGGCCATAGCCATAGTAGAACTCACACATTACATGTTGTCTTTATTTCTTGGCATAAAGACTAAACAAGACTTGCTTCTGGTTTATTCTGACCCAAATTTCCAAAAGTTATGAAATGCTTCTTCAGCATCATTTTCCTCCAGAGATATGGGTGGATTGGACTTTGAGGGCAAAGTTGAAGCCCAAATGATCATCTTGGGACTACTAGATGATACAATAACATAAATTGATCTGGCATTAATTTGGGGGGAACATTGGCACCTGGGGCTCTACAAGTTTTATGGTGCTTACTTTACTATCTTTAATTATTTTTCCATTATGTTATAGATATTTATAATGCCTTTCTCTTGTTCAGGATATAATCTAGAACAGTAGGTTTGATCTCAATGACCACCAAATCAAGAAGGCTACAGCTACTAGATACATACCCAGTTCTGTGTAATTTCTCTAATATTTTTATAGTAGCAAATTTGGTACGTATAGTATAGTAGTTGGTGGTAAGCACTGATCCAGAAAGTACTTGGTTCAAATGAAAGTACAAGATACTGTGTCCTCAGTTATAATCCCTGATTAATGTGTAATCATGTATAGGTATTTATTACCTTATTTACTTAGTTTTTTATGCTATCTGTAAAATCCTCTCCCAGTTTCTAACACATTTTTTAAAAAAACAACCTCAAAAAATAAAAATAACAATGCTACATAGTGTAGATAAAAACATTGTACAACCTTTCACAGTAAAACAACAAAGTAGCTTTTCCCTGGTTGATTGATTATGTGCCTTCAAACTGGTGTCAATTTTAGTGACTGAAATAAGTGCAGTCAACTCCATTATAATTAAATCTGTTGACCTCACTGCCAGTTATCCTCTTTCTTTTCACCTTTCCCAGTATTTGGACTTCTAAAAAGAGCTGATCTAAGCATACTGTGTCCAAAATATGATAATTTATTTCCAGGGATCATTGTCATGCTGGCAGGAGAATTCTGTATAAACAGCCATAGGTTAAGGAAGACTGCACTAAATCTTATAAGTAGCAACAGCAAAGTATAAACATTTGCATAACAATCCAGGAATTGGGCACCTGGCGTTTTGGGTACCCAAAAATGAACACCTTAGCTTCCATTTTAAAGACTCTTCTGAAAGTACAGAGAAGGCCTGATACAATTGAAGTACTTAAACACTCAAGAGTTCTGTGCAAATATGTACAAATAAATATAGTATGCTTGCCTAGATAAGTTGTCCAGAGTTTGAGAGTTCAGTACTAGTGATGGGCATGACCTTTAAGTCCAAATATGAGAAAGCTATTCAAGATATAATTGTTTGATATTGATAGTGAACAGTTTAAATGTATGAGCCTTATTAAAGAGTTGCTTAGCTTAGAAGCAAATCGAGGCAAAAGGAATTTAGCCTGTACTGGAGAGGATTGTCCTTCCCCTCAAACACTCAGTTTGGGCTTCATCTTGGATTTGAGCATGAGTAGATACCCAAGGTTAAATCAACTTGAGTATGAATCTTGTCAGCATATTAATATGTTGTTCTTTGAAAACATAATACATGCACTAATCTAGGCAAGGATTTTTCAAATTAGCGAAAAAAATCTCAGAATTCATGCAAGACCACTATATATCTATAAACAAGATGTCCTAACAAATTTGCATAGAAGGGCAACTGACTGAAAGGGCTTGCCAGTTTAACCATTCTGCTGTCAAATTGCCTATCAGCCAGAGCATTTTTATTATACGTGTGCAGCCGTCTTGCATTAGATATTCTTTTTTAAAATATCCCTGATATACTATATTGATCTCTGTAAATCAGGCACTTCAGATGATCCAGGAGGTTGGCAGAATTTTCCAGCACAGCAGAAGGTAATTCCTAGTTTGGATTATGGGTTAATAGATGGCTAAATCATAACTATCCATCTGGTTAAAATTCAACTCCTCCCCCTGCCTGTACTATAGGAGGAGAAGTGATTGTTGGATGTTTCTTTAGCTTGCAAGAAATCCACCAGTCCCTTTCCTTATTCTACATTTAAAGTCAGAAAGGCAATCACTTTTTGATGAGGCAGAGTAGAGCTCAGCATGTTATGTCAGCATACTTTTGTACTGCCTTATGTACTAACTTGAGCAAAGCTTGTTAAATCAGCTGCCTGGGTGCCCACTACATCAAAGAGCAACTGATATTCTGAAATAAGAAACAGTCCATTCTTATAAAAAAAAGCTAGCCAATTGGGGTGGTTGGTCAGATGGCTTATTTAGAATCTGAAACACATGCTTTGGGAATTCTCACAAAACAGCTATTTTGTGAGCACTTCTGTAAATTAAAAAAATGGCTGCCATAGTGGGTGTGGCCTATCTCACCAACACAGCATCACTAGAAGGCAAACTGAGGAAGTTACAGTCTTCCACCTGTTCTAAGCTCTGAGGATATCCTCTGCATCTGACCTCCCCCAGGTGGGTATATTTTCAAGCAAAATGAAAGATTGCAATTACACAGTTTTTATTTTCTAAGAATGCCTTTTGAATCCCTACTGGGCCAAAGAGCATTAAAATAAACAAATAGAATAGAGAATGGCTCATATTTGTCACATGCCAGTTTTTCCATGAAAATAAACACAAGTTGATGTAGGGACGCCAGAGGAGGAGGAGGAGGCAGCCTTGGAGGTGCTCCTGCTACCCCCAGATGTTTTCCACTCCTGCAGTGATTAAATTAAAACAAGGAACTGATGGCTCTGCTTATGCAGGAGGGTGGAGAAAGTCTAAAGGTTTCAAAGGTGCAGCTTCTTTTCCTTGTGCTGTGAAGTGTGATTAAGATATCACAGGCAAAAACAGAGGCAAAAAAAATCCACTGTTCCCTCTTCATTAAAAGGTAAGAATTTGATATTTAGCATATTAAAGTTTGCTATGAGTGCATTACTCTGTCTATATCCTGTGTAAATTTTAATTAACAGATATGCCACATTTTAATTCTATTCATTTTACTTTATTAGCAAATCTAATTCATAAAGTAAAAACCTGAAAAAAGAATCGTAATGTTTTGGGAAAATTGGGAGTTGAAAAAAATCTAGAACTTTTTCATCACCAAGTGACTAAGAAACTAGTATGCAGGTGAAGAAATGAGGGTTCAGTCCTATAATATTTTTAAAGCCTTTGTTAAATATCACTTTTTTTCCTTTTGTTGTAGTATCTCTTTTTTATTGGAGATAAAAGGTCTGTATTTGTGCCATTTCAATTCACAAAATACCTCAGAAAAACCTCAACAGAATAATTTCTTAACCTAGAATACTTAGAGAATTTTACTTGCAGATTACAATCTTCTTAGGATCATCTTTCCAACCATTTTTATTAATTTTGGTCGTAGAATCAAGTAAGCATTTCTTAAAATAGAAAAATGAATTATTTTTAAAAATCTAAACATCATTGTTTAGGCTCAAGATTGTAATGCTGTACATAAAAAGTAAGAGGAACAGTGCCAAAACAAGTTATGTCAATTTTTAAAAAAATTAAAATTACAGTTGAGCACTGGTGTGTATTTTTCTTTAAAAAAAATAGTAAACTCCCATAGGCCAAACTTGACACATTGACATATTGCAATTGCTTTTTTCAAGGTGCTTTTTCAACTTTCCTGTCTTTCCATTTCTTGGCAGTTTTTCATCCAAATACAGCACTAGCCAGGTGCAACTGTAATAAAATTTTATGAATCAGCCATGGTCACTTTGGTTGGGTCACCTATTGCTGGCATTTTTCCTTTAATTAACCTAAATTCTATTTCTCTTAAATACATTCTTAGCACACATTCCTACACATTTTGGCATAAAAAACATTCTTCTAACTTTTCATGAAAGAGTCAAGTAGAAAGGTTACAACTACTGTATTGGCAATTTAATCTACTAGGTAGTGATATAATACCTATGTTATCCTGCACATGCTTTGAATTCTTTGAGTTCAAAAAAGTGACCTTGCTCGATCTTTCTCCATGTTCTTCCATAAAATAAATTTCTGAAGCTTCCCCTAAGGTATTGTATAATATGTATATATATATATATATATATATATATATATATATATATATATATATATATATATATATATATATATATATATATATATATATATTTTCCAACTTCAAATATGGATTTTATTGCCTCTGTGTGTGTGTGTGTGTGCAGGATGCATGCTTAAAGGTTAAGAAAAACAGTTCCTTCATCTTTATACTACCTGTTACAGTATAGCTAGTGGCAGCATCTAGTCAGTCATGGCACAGTAAAACATTTCCATATTATTGACACAAAAACAATACAAAGTATAGTCACTTTGATTGTCTACTTATGCTATCCCAAAATAGCAAGGCTTTTCTGATATGTATTCTTGAAATTTAATTAATGTAAAGTGGTGTAATGCTTTAACCTTTCAAGTCACATTTCCTTCAGTATTTTATCTCTTTTCCATAAACTCAAGTGTTTTATTACAATATCTCCTTTTCTCCATTACACCTGCTGTAATTTACATCTGTGACACTTTATATGTCAGTTGCCTTCAACCATAGATTAAACTGTTCTCCTCAAACATGCCTGTTTTCGCCTTTGTTTTGGCTCTTTCTTCCTCTAATGGGAGTGGAAAATTGGTTACCCTTAGGGAAAAAAAATATAAAAAATTCAGAATAATTGTGATTAGGCAACAATGCCTTCCTCAAGTAAAAGATAATAGAGAAGATAAGAACTCTTATTCTGGCATCCAAAGCAGAATTTCATTTTGAACCTGACAGAAAATCTAACATATTTTGAAATTGTAGTTCCTATTTTACTTAGCCAGCCAACCAACCAACCACATTCTCTTTCACAAAACTTCCTTCCATTTTCCATTCCTCCCCAGCCTGTTATTCAGTATTCCATCACTGTAATTAAGAGTGTTTGGGGATTTCTTCATAAGTCAGGATCTTCCCTCACTAAACATTTTTTATATCTATACCAAATGTTCAGTTTTTGGATGCTACTCTAATTGATGTTTAAATTTGGAAATGAGAAATAAATCGGAATACAAACATGGTCTCTGCGTAGGACTACCATCTCATATTTCTGATATCATTTTGTGCTCATTCTCATTGAACATTTTGAACTCTCAATGGCTATTGTTTTCCCTCCATAAATATTTTTCCTCCACCTTTTTTTAAATTTCTGCAAATTTTGGAACCCTATGACTTAGAAGATAATATTGATACTTCCCACTTTGTAGTTTATTCTGGAAACTACCGATTGCTAATTTCATACTTTTTTGTGATAAAATACTGATGTTATTTTGCTATATATTATTTTACTTATGTTGTCTTGTTACTTTTTTTTCTGGGCTACACATACACACCCTTATCATTGTTAGAATTATGCTGACCAAAATTGTATTCTTTCCTTTCCTTACATAAGTTTTTCTAATTCCATGTGGGATATTTATTATTGAACAATATGTACTAATTTGTTGTACTAAGATGACCCATAGTTACTACTGAAAGGTTGTAACGCATGTTTCTCCTCAAGTATGATCTCTCTTGTTTTTTGTTCTGTAAATATTGGCAAAGATAAAGTTTGGGATCTGTCAAAGCAACTACAGTATGCTGTTCAGGTGGAAAGCCAAATGCCTTGGGGCCAAATTAGAAATAACACAGAAGCAGCATGAGTTGCACTTCTGACATTTTTAAAGGAAATGTTATTAGAAGAATCTAAGTGAAATAAAGGATGAAAAAGAGAAAAGGCTTGTTAAACTTTATTCTTTATATGTTTTCATTCAAAATCTACTTTCTTAGCTGTTTTTGTTCACACGTACAAGATAGTACAATAATGTTATTGTTGCATTCACATATCCTGGCAACCTGTGATTAGTATAATAGTTTATTGAATTAACCACAATAGTCCAGGAACACACAATATGCTAACTTACAAGTAAATAAACTACAATTATGGCTTAGTATGGTGTGGAAACATTTTTATGTGTATGTGTAAGAAATTGTGCTTTCTGAATACCCAAATAATGGGAATGGAACTATAAACCAGCTTCTTTTGCCGGTTGCAGCTTCCAATATCATTATTCATATATATATATATATATATATTTAATATATGTCTCAAGTCATGTCCAGGTTCCTTGATCATCATATTGCTGAAGAAGGAAAAACATATATTTCAAAGATTGTATGGTTTCTTTAATAATAAAGTTTTAAAAGTTATACAATTTTTGCATTTCTAAACAGTAAATAGGTTATTTTTAAGACTAGTATTCTCTTTTCATTTGTATCAGACCTTTCTTGCAATATTTCTCACTGATGTTTAGCAGTTAATTGTCCTACACTGTTATTGTTATGAATTATTTCAGAAAAATATATTTTTAATTTTTGTTAGAAAAAACAATAATTCAGTTAAATAACACTTTCAATTAGCATACTCTGTATCTCAAGAAGTAGGTGCAATTGACCTTCGAGATTAGCGAAGATACACTCCAATATGAGTCCAAATTGCTGGAAATGCAAAAAAAAAGGGGGGGAACTTTCTTCCATATGTGGTGGTTTGTACAGAAGCTCAAAAATATTGGCAGAAAATTAGAAATTGGCTGGAGGAAATGACAAGAGAACAGATCAAATTCAAACCAGAGTCCTTTCTATTAGGGACCTTTGATAAACAAATACCAATAAAAGCGAAATATATAATAATACATATTTTGACAGTGGCCAGATTGGCTTTTGCACAGTGTTGGAAACAGCCTTATGTTCCATCAGAGGAGATGATTATTCAAAAAATTTCAAGTTGTGCAGAAATGGACAAATTAACCTTGGCATTAAAACTTAAAAGACACCTCAATATACTATAACAGCTGGAACTGCTGGTACAAGTGGATAGATCAAAGATAGATTTCACACTAAAAGGCAAGAGGATAGGATAGAATTGTAGTAGTGATATACAGATATATGTAAGGATTAAGTGTGTATATGGCATAAAATAAGGACAAAAAGGTATCAAACTTCAAGATGAAAATGTTTTTAATTGTTTTCTTTTTTTTCTATTTTCTTTTTTTTTCTTATTTTCTTTTTCTCTTTTATATTTATGTATGTGTTGTTGGTCTGTTTTAATTGTAAAATCAATAAAATTTATTTTTTTAAAAGGTGCAATTAAGCAGTTCTTAGCTTGATAAATTCTTGGCGAATCCATGTATATTTATACTGAACTATTCCAGGACAGCTAACTTAGTTCTAGTCTACTAATAATTATCCAACAGTAAAATGTACTGTATTCAGAAAGTCACTTATAAATGTGCTAGAAAGGCAGTCTGACCATTAGGACTATGATGGGGTCCTAATGATAAGCCTGGAAAGTGAAATGTCTGAAATAATGCACCACAGTACAAAAGTCACACAGTGCAGGCTGTAACCTGAACACTTTGAACTTGAAGTAAGAAGCTGTAATCTGGAACAACTCCCCCCCCCCCGTTGCCAGCATTTACAATAATTTTGTCTGATTTCAGGAGTCCAAATCTACTTGATAAATCGCCTCACTGCCCTCTAATGAGTGTGGAATAGTTCTTTTAACGGCTCTTGAACAGGGCTGCCTTTTCTAGACTTAGACAGGCAGACCAGCCGTCCAAATTCAAGCGACAGCCAATGCTCGAGCGGATCTCCCCGGGGTCGGCCCAGAAATACGATTGTCATCTCAAAAATGGGCATCGGCCCTGGGCGTGCAAATCACCTGCGGTGGAAATGCCATCGTAAGGACAGCTGCATCGGTTGGGTTTGAGCCCATCAGCAGGCAGCTTCGAAGCTTTTGTAAAAACAAGGCAGAGCGCATGGAATAAAATTCACTTGCATCTCCTAACTGGAAAGCGATATCCAGATCTTGTGCTGATCTGGCTATCAAGTCTTCTTCGAACCCTGACTCTGCCACTTCTTCCAAGAAGGCAAGGACACCACAACGGACGCGCTTGGCGAAGCTAAATCGAATTCTCCTACCCTTCCCAACCCGTTCGAACCTTTGAGAGAAACTGCGCCCCTGGGCCTCGCCGAGGCACATGCGCAATGTCTGTCTTGCCGGAGAAATTCGCGCCGGGGGGAGAGAGAGGAGGAGAAGGAGGTGAGGAAGCGCGCAGGCGCGCCTTTGGTGCTCCGGGGGAAGCGGCGCCTCCTTCCTCGCACGCTTGTGACGCGTGGCTCCGAGCCCCTCCTCTGGCCCGGCTTTCCTTATAAATGCCGCCTCGCTGCGGCCTTTCTTCCTCTTCTGCCTTCTCGCGGTGTTCCGCTCCCCGGTGTTCGTGTTGGTTGCCGTCCCGCCGTCTCTCTGGCCGCCCGGGTCTCTCGTCGCCTCCTGTTTTTCATCTCCTTTTTCCCGCGAGGTGCCTCTTCTTCGAGCTGCTTCTGCTCCGCCGCTTCAGCGCAGATTTGCGCTCTTTCCCTGGTCGCCCCCGCAGCCTATGGCCCTGGAAGGCGCCGTTGCCGCCTCCTGTATTTCTGCTGTAGGTTCCCACATCACTCTTTAAAAATTCCGCCTAAAAAGAGAAGACGATTTACCAAATCTTTCGGGCCGTTGTCCCACGTGAGTATGCGATTATTCGGGGCCTGGTTTCTAGATGAAGCGGGGTGGGTACCCTGGAGGGGAGGAGGCCCCCTCCGGGACTGAAACTTGCACTCCAAAGGCGGCGGGAAAGGGAAAGAACCTTCGACGCGGCGTGGGGGGGGTGTTTGCGTGGGTGCGGGTATATCTCACAGGTGTCGCGGAGTGGGGGGGGCACCCACCTTCTGGGGAGCTTCGTAGAGGGCTGCCCTGTGACATCGGCGCGAAGTTCTCGGGAGGAAGAGCCTCCCCCGCCGACCAAGACTAGACTAGACTAGACTAGACGCGGGGAGGCGGTCGTGCCTTGGTCGCCCTCTTCCGAGGGAGGCATTTTAACACGCTAGAAGCGGAGCTCTGTACAGCTGGCTGGCTGGCTGCTGGGCATCCCGTCCCAGTTGGTGTCTTGAGGATGGGGAGCGCGGGTGCTTCGCGCCGTTTGGGGGTGCATCTCATTGCGCCTCGGCAGTTCCTCCTTACTTCCGAAGCGGGGGAAAAGCGCCCGAGAGGTCCGCGGTGCGTATGCCTGTGTCGGAGGGAGAGAAGCGGCTTCTGTTCTAACATGGCGGACGCTCGCGTGGGCGGAGAAGGACCGCTGTCTGCGGCGGGGCGGACGCCTGGTCTGCTCCGGCGCCGGGCGTTTGAGGGGAAGAATCGAAGGGGAGCCGAGAAGCGGGAATCCAGGAGTAGCGCCCGGCGGGGGACATAGTGGAAGGGCTCGGTGGCGGTGGCGGCTCAGCTAACATGGCGGATTCCTGTGGAAGGGAGTGGGAAGCCGCCGCCGCCGCCGCTTGTGTGGCTGCCTCAGAACTGGGTCACTTCGCAGGGAAAGGCTGAAGAAGCAACAGCCGTTTAGCCTGTTGTCACTGAAGGGGGAGGCGAGTGGAGACGACCGGGGTCGGGTGGGTGGGCGTTGTCAGGCTAGGAGGAAGATCCCTGGTTGCCCTGCGAAGCCGGCGTGGCCCTCTCCTAAGCCCGGGAACGTGATTTTGTCGGGAGGTCTTCCTCTGAATGGATTGGGGAGATTGGGCTCGGGACACGGAGGACCCCATTTTGTGACAGGGAACGACCGCTGGTAACCTGCCAAAGCTTTCTTCCCACCACCTGGGTGTGCGTGGACGGGAAGGTTGAGCTCAAGCTAGACTAGTTTATGTTGTTGGTTGCCACCAAAATAAGGCTTCTTCTTCTTCCCCTTGTGAACGTTGAGGATTCCCTGAATTCTGTTTCTGATACTGGAAATGAAGAGTTGGTGATCCTGTCACAGATTAGTGTGTTACTAAATTGCATATTTTGGCTGACTGAAGTGTGGGAATTAAACTACAATGGAAAGGTGAAGGGGTCTTTGCCTGGAAAAATAGTTTTGACATAATTCAGGCACCAGCATCTCCTATCCACTCTTTGACATGTAATTGTCCTTCATTAGGGTATCAAGTGGATATTATGACAGTTGACAGCATAAAGTGACACCAATTTCACCAGTACTCTCCTTTACATCAGAATGAGTGGCATTAATATCAGAGCCTTACTTGGATCCTAACCTTTAGTTTACTAAAAATAAATAAAACAAGCCCCTTAACAATGTTATTTCATGACCAAAAACTATTAGAGATCCATGTATTTTCCACCCTAATTGTTGGGGATGTTTGTGTCATATCAAAGAGATTTGGTAAGTTCACAAAAAAATGCTTCTATCTGTACAAAATTTACAGCAGTTCTGTTGGTCAGAAATCCACAGTATTACAATAAGCCAAAGTGACATTAAAGAATGTCTTCAGTTTTTGGGGATTTTGGCAAAAAGGAGAGGATAGGGAAGAAGCAAGAAAATACAAAAATTTGGCAGATTTTGCAATGGTGAAAAGTGCTGGCCAAGCAGTCTCTTTAAAAATGCTTAATAAATACAAATTATCTTTTGAATGGTCTATGCTATTAATCTAACTTTAAAATTTAAAGCCATTCATGCTGCTTCAGGTAATATGAATTGATACTATATCAATCTACTTGGACTCTTAGTGTAAACAAGCATTTTCTGCTTTAATTGTTTTGGAATAAGTAGAACCAACTCTGATTTAGTTGTAGGTGAGCAGAAGTATAAGTTAGGTATTACTAAACATATGTAAAGGAAACCATCCAAATTTGGGGATACAGAATTAATACTGGGTTTTGTTTTTTTGCATGACTGTTTACAACTAAGGTAAGATTAAAGCCCAACAAAAGCACATAGTTATTTTGTAGTCAGGAACAAGAATTTATACACTGAATTCCTCCTTTCTTATCCTAGTGCTTGTCAGGTAATTGCAATTGGTTTCTTGTAAAAAAAAAATGCGGCTTTTAGAAAACGTTGGAAGAATATGTTTAGCTGTTACAAAGTTATTTCTTTAGTCTGACCTATTTATGAAAAGATTTGGATAGATAAAATGAATATAACTGTAGTGCTTCTCAGTTATGATACAACTTGACAAACATTTTACCCTGGGGTTGGAGAAAAAATAATGAAGCTATTTAATGTCACGAGATCTTTAATTTGGTCATAATATTGATACATAAAAATTAACACCTTGTTTATATTGATCAGAATTGGCAGTCTTGATTTATAATAACTGATGTGGAAAGCACCTTACCTCTGCCCCCTTTCCCAGTATAATAAAATTGTTACAGATTATTAATTGAACATGCATCAGAACTCATATTAAACACATGAGAGAAAGGCATATTGTTTTTGCACAGAGTGGCCCTTCTATTCTTTATTTGATATTGTTAATGCTTGTATTATCAGTTTACATAGGAAGTATATGCTCTGGAAGTATAAATGAAGTTTGGAACTCAGCACCTTTAAAAAGAAAGTACAATTTGTATGTATTTCAAATGAAAATGAAACCTAGCTTTTTAGTTCCGGTAAAGACTAAGAAGCACAGTTCTTGGGTTTATGTATAGGAGTCCCATAAGAAACAGTATCACTAACTGTCCTATTTTTGCTTCTTCTTCACAGTGCTGTAGATAACATTTGAAAATTATGTGTGTGAGTTAACAGCTGGGAGTGTTTTTAATCAAGTCTTGTGGGTGGGTTCTTCTAACACAGCTGACTAATGAATGATCTTGGTGAAAGGGGAGGAGAGTCTGTTCCAGTCTGGACTGGTCTTGCCCAGTTCTTTACTTCCTGTGGTGTCAACAGTACTTTTGCTGCCATGGCTTGTAAAACATTGCTTGTGAAATAACATGTCTCCAGCCCATATGTCTCAGTAGGATTGGTGTCCCCTTTCATTCTTCATTTGCCCACTTATAGCACAGCTAGGAAGCTTCTGTATCATACGGCAGGCATATTAACCTATCCCACCTATAGAGAAGCTGGCAGCTGATGAACTGTAACAAACCTCAGAGCAAGCCTCAAAGTGACAAATTTGGGTTAATTAAATTGAAGGATTTATTGCACACAATAGATCTTCTGTTAGGGATTTTAATAATATCAAGCCAGTTGAACCATCTGATTTGATTTGTTTTTTTCTCTAAAGGTAAGCTTTACCTTTAACTTAAAATTTGCTTCTAGTACAGATTGTTAATTCAAATATTACTTGCTTTCTTAATCATGACTTGGAATGAAGGAAGAAAGACAACACATTTAAGAAACCAGCTTAATTATAGAACATGATAAAAAATAGCCCTTTTGCTAACAATAGTAAGTTTCAGGGTTGCTGTGAAAAACAAATATTAAAGGAATTAAATATGGAGCTGAAAGGAGAAGGTAACATTCGTCTAATTCATTTTGAAACATTTATTGACTTTAGCACATCTGGGCAATGAATTGTAATAGTAAGTAGTTAAACATACAGTGTGGTTATGCACAAATAATGCTTCATGGTTGTGTATAAATCTTGTTATAACTTGACATTTTCAAGTATTTTCTTCATACAATACTACTTAATAAACTTCTTGGAAGTACTGAATCTTGGTGTTACACTAAAACTTCTTACTATTCTATTGATAATAAATGCATACAAATCACAACTGAAAAAGACAAAAAAAGTCCCACTTTGTGTTAGAAACTATACACTAATTGTCTATATTGACAGGAGCCTTCAGAGAGATTCTTGTATGTTTGAAATATTTAACTCATTTTGAGAAGACTGTATAATTTCTGTTGCATGTTTATCTTTGCCATGAAAAGGATGCACCGCAAATACATGTAGTAATATTGATGTACATGAAATGGATACAAGACAAGGTGACTTTTGTATGGCTGCTGTGTGTATCCAACAATTGTAGTTTGTAAACTGATTTATAATTCTTTTTTTTAATTGATTATTTTTTTAAAAAAAATCCTGTTTATTGCTTTTATAAATGAGCATTAAAAGTTCTTGAATGGATGATACCTAAAGTAGGCATTTAACACAACAATAGAATATTTAGTCAAAAGGATTTCATATTTAAGAGAACTTTATTTTTCTAAAAAAATTACACATAATCAAAACAATATTTAAACTTACAAAATATATTTCATATACTTATCTAGTCATTGCTTTACTAATAGCTACTATACAAAACTATGATCAGAAGAAAATATTATTGTAAATTTTTACAAAATATTAACAAAAGCCCATAGTAACACATATTACAGAATTCTTTGCTAGATATTGATATATTGATATATTTGACATTTAAAGATTCTATATTGAAGTCACAATCCAAAAAGTAAATAATTGCACAACCATATGATATGATTTGATATTTGAGTTTTTGATAGAAGTATGTTATGGTATGTTAATTCTGTCATGGATTCCATTAACTAAGAAAACAACTTAGGAGACTTTGAAGCAGCCAAAGTACATGACCCATATTGAACTATGCCTAAATTTGAAGATACCTCCATTATTGTGAATTGGGAAGACTAGCCAAAACTTTTATGATGGGAGCAAAAGCAGTATGAGGAATTGGAGGGAGACACATGTTTACTCTAAATATTTAAATCTAAACATATTTTCAGCCCATTTGCTCACATATTTCTTTTTAAGACCATAGGATACATTTATTCATATTAATATCTTAGGCTATAGATATATTTTTTTTCCTGAGCTGTATCTAGTCAGTGCAAACTTTCCTCATTGGAATGATCTTCAGGTCCTTCCACACACATTGCCCTCTTCTAATGATATTTGCATTTATAGTTCAAATAATATTATTAACGTCTTAGCAGGTGGGAGTACAGTATCTGGCTGGTTTTGCCTAGACTTGGAAGCCTAGCACAGTTGAGGATGTCTTACAATTGAATAGGAGAAAGGAAAGGCAGGAAAGTCATACATTCCACACGCTTTGAAAGAGATTCCCAGTGATCAGAATTAAACACAATATTTCAGGTTAGGTCTAACCCAAACTTAATATAGTTACATGTGATAAGTATATTATTAACTTTGCTAGTCTTTAAAGAAGTTTTTCCTTCTTGAAACTATTGCTATGGGAAAAATTAAAGTGTGGAATACTGCAGTACAGCAAAAGAGAACAGAAATGGACAACAGTTGGGTCCCAACCTATGAAGAGTACAAATATGTTAGATTACAGTCAAAAGTAGCTTATCTCACTTCCACCTCTGCCAGAAGATACAGGGTTAAAGTGGTTGTTTTCTTATATTACTTTAATCTTTGTCAGAATTTTTGGAGATATCACTTCTGCATTTTAGAATCCTCTACCTGTAGTGATAACACCAACCACAGAAGGCAATAAAATGTTTTACAAGTGTAGATTGGCTTATTGATTAAATATTTTAAAGTAATTGTTTTTTTAGTATATCTCAATAACAGCACAGCTACATAGAAGTATTCACAGTTAATCAAACTTGTGTCCTCATTAATGGAAAAGTTAAGTATGTCCTAAGTAGAATTCCTAGAAATATATTACATGATCCTCCTGTTCTACCATATTTCCCTGAAAATAAGACAGGGTCTTATTTTCTTTGGGGCCCCAAAATAAGCACTAAGACTTATATTTTGGGGGTGTCTTATTTTTTTCCATGTAAGGGAGGCCCACTTCTGCTTGCTTGTGGTGAGGTAGGAGGCTGTGCAATGTGTCAGTGCTAATGCTGCCGCGAGGCAGGAAATAGAGCTTCCCCACGTTTCTCACACCGGCTTACCTTGGCCCCCACAGCCAGGCCATCCACACTACGGCAACTGCCTTGCTCATGGCCACAACACTAGCACTCTACTCGGCCTCCTGTTCCATTGCAGCCGCAAGCAAGCAGAAGAAATGAGCCGGCGGTCACATGGGCTCCTGCTGCACATGGTTGCCAGTGCTGTTGCTGCGAGGCAGGTGCCAGGGCATGGATGGTCTGGCTGTGGGTGCCCTGAGGTGAGCTGAAATAGGCAGTTGGTTGGATGTGCCGGCTCTTAAGTAGGGCTTATTTGGGGGGGTAGGGCTTATATTTGGCGCATATGTGTAAAACATGCTAAGTCTTTTTGGGGCGATAGATCTTATTTTCAGGGAAACTGATAGGCTGCATTCTGAAAAATATTAGAAAAAAGGGAGAGGTAAATAGAAAATAGAATAACAAAGAGAATTATGTAATATCGCTGACCAACCTTCATTCACATCATCCCTCCAGCTAGTGTTCCTATTCCTATGGTGCTTGTGACCAACCTTCATTCACATCATCCCTCCAGCTAGTGTTCCTATTCCTATGGTGCTTGTGTGAACATAATTTGCTACCAGAGGGAGGGATTCCAGCCCATTCCTTCTGTTCGATCATTTCATTGCAGAGGTAGATAGGTACACTACCACTATCTTAGCAGAATTGCAGTAGACCCTCTGGCATTTAGCTTCTCTTATCCCATTCACAAAGCACAATTTATTTATTATGTCGGCTTACGCTAAAATCCTGTAAAAGCTTACACCAGTAAGATTCACACAAATAGCAGCTGCTTTAGTTAGTAATGCTTCAGTGTATGGGTTATAGACAGGAAAGAATTCTGCTATATAAACCTAACTTTGCTTCATAGTTGCTCTCACTAAAATGATTGAACTAGTTTCTATATGGAATTTACCTGTTGGAAGTGCAAAAATGGATGGCCAGTCACATTCATTTCCATCTGTGAAATGATGGTCTGTGTGGATTTAATTATTAGGTCTCACTTCTTATATACTTCCAGTTATTATCCATCAATTTTTAAAAGTTAGTCTTGCTTGCTTGCTTAGTCAGATTTTTCATTAAGCTTATTAGTCAAACATTGAATATGTTCACACAGGTTATTGTTTGATCGAACCTTGGTGATCTTAGGCTTAATTAAGCTCTGTGTATCATGCTATATTTCATTTTATGATAGTTTAGATACCCTCCCCAATATATCCAATTGCACAGTTTTGCTGGATGGATTTTGGTATCCACAGGATTTAGTTACTCTTCACCATAAATTAGTCCTTTGTGGAATTTGCATACATGGCTAATATGGTCAAGAATGTGCTCCTATTTACTGGTCTTTAAAAAGACAATTTTTATTAAAAACAAACGTCATGTTTATGACTCAGAATAGAAACTATTGCTCAGTTCTTTGTTTCACCTCAAAAATGTATTTACCAGTGTTAGTTTTTTTCCATACATCTAGGAGATATCTTTAGACCATACATTTTGAAACAGATGATAAACTCAAGTTTCCTGCTATTTTTATGACATAGGGAGCTGTGTGAGGAAATGGGAAGATGTCATGCTGTTGGGGCAGATGTGTGAAG
Source organism: Pseudonaja textilis (assembly GCF_049901715.1). Lineage (NCBI taxonomy): Eukaryota > Metazoa > Chordata > Lepidosauria > Squamata > Elapidae > Pseudonaja > Pseudonaja textilis. The sequence continues at coordinate 177,799,437 of NC_141992.1, read as the reverse complement.
CTGTATACTGATGTTTGAAATTTATTTTTGAAAAATGGGCCTTGGAAAACTTGTGAATTGAACAATTTTAATTAAATAGCATGCCAATGTACTAGAATCAACATAAGGGAATATTTGTTTTGTGAATTAATGATAAATACTTGGCTATATTTTCTTCATAGGGCAAGCTCTCTGATCAAGTTTACAACTATCCAGAGGGTTTAGGAGAAGTGCTTTATCGAGAACAGTTCGACTTCAACGCTGAGCCACCTTGGGAACCTAGCTGATGATAGTAGGGTTCCATCTCCTAACTTGTCCATGTAAGTCTGTTAATCATAGCTGATTTCTCAGCTATCTGAACAACAATAAACCACATGTTATTTTTAAGTTGATCAGCTAATGTCGTTATCTGTTGTCAAATTTTGATACAATCCAACTGGTCATAATTCAGTAAAACTGCATTCAAAAATTAGTAGTATTGTAGCCTTATCAACAGTCTTCTAAGACTGTATATTTTTATTAATATTACAATTCAAAACATATTGCTAGTAAAAACTAAAAAAAATATTGTAAAACATCAAAAACAATAAAAATATTTAAAAATAGTAAAGAACACTAAAACTTCAAGCCATGAGGCTGCTGCAGCTGCTAATTCCTGACCCACATGGCAGAGACTATGCCATGAGGGTCCATCTTTTGCTAGTATTATCAGGCATGGTGGAGTTCATGGTTTTCTCCTGCTCACACAATTATAGTCCTGCTTCATAGTCTCTTAGTTACTATAGAGTTACAATGCACATACATACACATAAGATTTTGATCTGATCTGACAACTTTCCTGATTCCTAGCAAATGCCTTGGCTAGTTTTCATTACAAGATTCTTGGAAACAATTTGCTATTGTCATCTGATGACTGAGTGGAAGTGGCTGGACCATAGTAGCCTAGTTGGATTCATGTGTAAGGTAGTGGTGTGATGGCTTGGCAGTTAAAGATGCTGAGGTTATCACCTGGAAAGATGGCAGCCAAGGTTCGAGGCCTGAACACCATGCAACAGGGTGAGCTCCCGTTACTTGCCCCAGCTTCTGCCCATACCTAACAGTTTGAAAGCATGTAAATGTGAGTAGATAAATAGGTACCACTTCAGTGGGAAGGTAATAGCATTTCATGCACCTCTGCATATAGTCATGCTGGCCATATGACCACAGAAATGTGTTTGGAAAATGCTGGCTCCCTCTGCTAAGAAACAGATGAGCACCACCCCCTGAACTGGATGGTGGAAATCTTTACCTAAGGCAGGACTAGAACTCCGCTTCTAGCCTGGTGCCTTAAATCAAGCTAACTCTCCAGTTTCTTTTCTTTCATTTAGTTATGTCTCAATCTTGGAAACTGCCTGGACAAGTCTCTGCAGTTTTTATGGCAATTATTTTTGGAAATGGTATGCCATTGTCTTCTTGCTAGGGCTGAGAGAAAGTGACTAGCCTGAGGTCACCCAGTTGGCTTCCTGTTTACAATGGGACTAGAAGTCATGGTCTCCCATGTTTCTAGCTTGATGCCATAAAAATGTCACCAAATTGGCTCTATTACTAAATTATCTGAAGACATATTTTTAAAGTGGATTGTAATCCTTAAATTCAACATTAAACACAAAAAGAATTTTCTATACAATAGTTTGTCTGCAAAATATTTGATACATCTCTGTTAAATCATTAACATCCAGGTAAACTGTCAAGAAGAAACATGTTGTAAGATCCTATGAGATAAGGGCTTATTTGTTTCGTAAGACTGAATTAATCATATTATGTTAGTGCAGGTTCCTCTTGTCCAAACAAAAACTAAATACCTGCTACTACAATAGCAAAGTTTCCCAAGGTTGTCTTGAATAATTTGATTGCTAATATTTTCTAATCATTCTGGAAATTTAATATCTGCTCGAGTTGACTTACCACATTGTTTCTGTTCAAGTTCTACTCTGAATTGATTGAGGGAAAAGTCAATTAAATATTAATTTACTGCAAAGAGTATTAATTACCATTGCCTTGTCTGATTGTATATTCAAGTCCCATTAATATGTTTCCAGCTTTCTCTTCCATTGATGCTATAAAAAAGAGACTGTTTCTATTGATACTATGTAGGATGATTGTGGTTATAGTCGAATCGCTATTATCTGGGTTTGGCATCTGAATTCTTTAATTGTGAATGCAGAGGACTTTTATATTTCTGGAAGAAATGGTATAACAAAAACCACTGGAGATGACTACATCATTCAGTAGTAAGCTAGGAAACTGGGAAAGTGGTAGCTAAAGCTGAGGAACTTATTATTCATCTCAATAAGTGGACTTGAATTTTTAAGGTAGATTGAAAAAAAGTACTTTGAAACGAGTGGGCATATGTATTGCTAGATATTTAACAGAGATGTATCAAATATTTTGCAGACAAACTATTGTATAGAAAATTCAACCTGCAAGTTTTCCTGGATTTACACTATGGCTGCACAATTACAATTTGAGTTAAGGAGATGCTAACAGCTTGACCACCTGGCTCTAAAGTTCCTTGTTACACTTCTCAATGCCTTCTTAACTCAAATGCCTATTTCCTTGAAGGCACATAGCTATTTGAGAACTTGGAACAGTATGTATGGTAGTTACTTTATGTGCTACTCTTTCTACAGCCTAAAAATTGAAGAAGATATAGACATAGAATAACAAAGTTGGAAGGGACAGATATTAAATCCTTTTTTGCTACATGAATCTATAATATCTTTATTCAGAACAGTAGTTTTTCACATGAAGGAGTTATCCATCTATAACCCGAACTAAAATGAGCCTGAATTTTTCTTTTAACAGTTTGTTGCATAATTTAAGGATCCAGCTCTAAGGCTTTGTGGCCTGTTCCTTGTGTTTCTTGGTTTATGACTGTCGGCTTTGCGGAATACGGCTGAGATGAAAGGATTTCTTGAGGATGCAAACTACTCCATTGGCATACTGGATGAAGGAATGAACATTGCAGATGTCATTGACAACTACATTTGTGAACATACCCTTGTAAGCTGTTTTCACATCCAATTTCCATTATATTTACTTTTACATAAACAAATCTTACGCATATTTGTAAATCATAATTCTGAGGCAGTAGTTAGGAGAAAACGACAAATGTTCTCTAAATTTGTTGGCTTTTCACTAAAGTTTGCTCGTTGTTAACTGTAGATTAAAATGCTTCCTTTATAGACTGGAAAAAATAGTTTTTTTATTGGCGATCTGGGAAACTTGATCAAGCAACATATTCACTGGCAGAATGTGATGGCACCAATAAAGCCGTTTTACAGCCTAAAATGTAATTCCACCCCTGGTGTACTCGAGATACTATCAGCTTTTGGAACTGGGTTTGCATGCTCAAATAAAGTAAGTCTTCAGAGTTCCTCTTCTCATTCTCTTAAAATTTCTAGTTAATGCTGCCCTCACCGACATAAATGTAAAATTTATTCTTAACTTTTAGTCAATTGATTTTTAAAATTTTGTTTCTAAGATTTAAAAGTGATTTAAAAACAATATGTTTTCTGTTTCAGACTGAAATGGCAATGGTTCAAGACTTGGGTGTTTCTCCTGAAAACATTATATTCACCAGTCCTTGCAAGCAAGCTTCTCAGATAAAATATGCAGCAAAAATTGGAGTAAACATCTTGACATGTGATAATGAATTAGAATTAAAGAAAATTGCTAGAAACCATTCAAATGCGAAGTAAGCTTAAATTTATTGATTTTAATGTGGTGGGAGTCAAGTAAAAAAAGATATATTTCTAAAGTGTATTTCTTGTATAGTAATATTTATTTACATGCATCTCTTTACATTTTTCAATTTAAAATGGATGATTAAGAATTTAGCAATTTTTGATCCATTCATTTTCTTTTTATGAATTACTTTTAAAAAGTACTAATCTTTATTGATAATACTTTATCAACATACCTTAAAACTCCATGACACAGAAGTTGTTCCTGTCAAGATTATGTGGGCAGTCAAGAATAAGAAACACATCTATATTATATGTATATATCCCTATGTTGCTTGGGACTCTGGCTTGAATCGAATTTCTGATCAGATGACCATCTGAAAATTGCCTCAAGATCCCTTTAGTATCCAGAAAGTTTCAGAGGGGAAAATCAAGTACAAATCTAGAATGGCTCACTATGCTGTGTGATAGAATTATGGTGCTGCACCAGCAATGCACATCAAGCTTTCTTCTAGGTTACAGGGATAGTAGCAGCATGAAAGAAGGATTATCTAAAAGAGATAAGCCTTTTAGAGGTAAGCATGTGATCATTAGAAATAGTAATTAAAAAAAAAACACCCCTGCTTGTCTAACTTGCCTTGCTCTGGTTGTTTACAGTTCTGGAAGTATCTTTTGTTATTCAAAGTATCAAAAAATGAGTTCGGCAGTAGAGACATTTCTTTTTCTAATTTCAAGTTCTGCATAAAAATATACTTGTAATATAGCCATGTACTTGGGTAATGATTTATAAATGTCAGATATGTTTTATTTTGTCCCATGTTACTGATAGATACTGAAGCATAGCACTTTATGATCAAATAATTGAATTAAAAAGAATAGTGGATAACATTTGATTGCATGAATTTATGGATAAATCTGTATTTGCTGTTGACCACTATTCTGATATTATAATACTCCAATAATTATATTTGGCAAACTGCCTATGTAGTAACTTATGTAGGCTGTGTTAATGGGAAAACAGACAATATGATTATTTCTGGAGGTACACATGCACCAATTCTTGGAGAAGATTATGATAAACCTGCAGCAATAAATATGTTATTCCAATCTCTAAGAGCAATTCTGCCTATTAACTGATACTCAGTTTGCAAATAGATCTTTTATTTTAGAGACCTGAAGGAATAGAAAATTTGAATTTCCATCAGTTTATTTAGGTTTTAGTGAAAGAAGTAAGCATTTATATTTGTCCATAATTAAAGGAAATGTATAAAATACTTTCTTCAGTTTGCTTCACTATCCAGCAGTGTACCATATATAATGTATATTTTTAAAGGAATTTGGATTATGATTGTACTAAGGTAATGGCTTTTCATTGCAGCATTCAACAGACTTTCTGCTACAACAGTCTTTAGCAGCTGCATTTCCAACCCCCCCAATGTTTTTTCTGACTCCATGTTGTAGGCCCTAATTGGTAGTTTTCTCTCTGTACAGGATTGTTTTTATTAGGTTCCCATGACTCATCCGTCGACAGAATTGGAGTAATGACATCATAATCAACATGCTTCTGACAGTCTTCAGGCTTCACATGTGCTGATGCTGCTGTAAACCAACTGTGCTCCAATCATCTTCCCCTTCTCTTAGGCTCTTACTTCATATTGCCACAGAAGACATAAATGGAGATGAAGAGGTGACTATGAAGTTTGGCACTACCCTGAAGAATTGTCGTCATCTAATGGAATGTGCTAAGGAGCTGAATGTCCAAATAGTTGGTGTTAAGTGAGTAGACCTGTAATATTTCTCCACTCCTTGCTGTCATCTGTATTGAAAAGGCATTAGGAATACATGAAAAATTAAAATTAAGGCTGTGAGGGTGACCAAAACTTGCAGTGTATGTTGCGAAAATGCACATAACATTCCTTCTAGATTAGATTAGATTAGATTTCTTTATTGGCCAAGTGTGATTGGACACACAAGGAATTTGTCTTGGTGCAAATGATCTCAGTATCCATAAAAGAAAAGAGACATTCATCAAGACTCATAAGGTACAACACTTAATGATAGTCATAGGGTACAATAAGCAATAAAATCATACTAGGAAACAGTCAATATAAATCGTAAGGATACAAGCGACAAAGTTACAGTCATACAGTCACAAGTGGGAGGGGATGAGTGATAAGTGATGAGGTGGTTAATAGTAATAGTAGTGCAGACTTTGTAAATAGTTGGACAGTGTTGAGGGAATTATTTGTTTAGCAGAGTGATGGCATTTGGCAAAAACTGTTCCTTGTGTCTAGTTCTGCTGTGTAGTGTTCTATAGCATCGTTTTTGAGAGAAGGAGTTGAAACAGTTTATGTCTGGGATGTGAGGGGTCTGTAAATATTTTCACAGCCCTCTTTTTGACTCATGCAGTATACAGGTCCTCGATGGAAGGAAGGTTGGTAGTAATTGTTTTTTCCGCAGTCCTAATTATCCTCTGAAGTCTGTGTCTGTCCTGTTGGGTTGCAGAACCAAACCAGACAGTTCTAGAGGTGCAGATGATAGACTCAATAATTCTAGGATAAACTCTTGCAAATGAGCGTTTGTAGCATGAATCACTTCTCATATAGCTTTTTGCGTATACTAATATTTTACAGAAATATACTTTATATATAGCAGCAAATTGAAGGCATTCATGGTACCAAAATAAAGTTTCTGCTTCAAAGTTAGTTAATATTTAAAGCAAAATTGCAAACTATTAGATTCGGGATTAAAACATTTAGGCTCAATTATTCTTCAGCATTCTTCATGCATCTTGCTAATGAAGCTTTTAATCTTGGCAATTCATCACCTATACTATGTGTTAGCTCTTGATCTTCGTATTTATTTGCAAGATAAAATAAATTAACTTGATTTTAATTCAGCAATTTTTGTTAGCAGTTTAGAAGAATGGCTTTGTTAAGTGGAAATGGTTAAAAAAAAGAATATTTCCCAAAAAAGCGATTTTTGAAGAAAAAGTCTTGACCATTGTGAAAATTATATATCATTAAATCAATTATATTAGTTAAGCATCCCTGTAAAGTAGTTGTGAAAAGGTACCAGATCATTTCTTCATATTGTGAGAGAATAAGAAATGCCCAACTGAATTGTGGAGAGAAAAAAATACTGGAAAACATCACCTACACTGATACTTAGTTTAATTATTTCTTACCTTATGTTTACCCAAGATTCTTTTTTTATTAATATTTTAGCTATTACATAATTTGATGGATTTGAGAAATTAAAATATTTTTTTGTACAGTCTACCTTAATGTAAGCTAAAACTTTTTTGTAACAATAATGCAATGTTACCTCAAGTAACTTCTAGTTCTTTCTTTTTTTATAAAAGGTTTCACGTGTCAAACCCTTCCATGGAATCTCAAGCATACAAAGATGCTATTTCTGATGCTCGTTGTGTATTTGATATGGCTGTAAGTACACTAAAACTTGAGTATATGCACCTGTAAGTTCAGATCTTCTTGATACAAGAAGCTAAGAATCTGTACGGAGTGGGAAATGTGTTTGGAAAATTGGCTGTACCATTCTGGACTGAGTAACTCACGGTTTGTCCAAACTAAAACAGAGACATTTTGAGTGTGTTACGGAAAAAAATATATCAAGAGATGTTTAAGGGAACAAGTAAGGAATGGCTTGCTTCCTTTGTGGCCTCTTGTTCATTTTAATTGTTGCCATATTTGAATTAAAATGCAGTATATCCCATGTCCCTCTCAAGTGAGTGGGCTAGTTGGATATTACAGTGGCACCAAATACAAGGAGAAGGCGTACTATCAGCCTGCCTGCCCTTGTCGTCAGGCTTCCCAGCTAGATATACTATACTTGAAGGGTTCTAAGAGTCACTGCACCACACCACCCTAGATTTCAAGTACAGCATATTTTGCCTATTGGGGGACAGGATCTTCCAAGCTTTTCCTTTCTCTATTTCTTTTTCGCAGTTACAGTGGTCTTGTCTTTTCCTCATTTTTCCATCTTAAAACACTTACACACATATTGGCTGTTGTGTGCACAGAGCTTAGAAAGTTTTACACCTCCCTACAAGAAACACTTTTTAAAATGTAGTTAATTTATTTTAATTGATTTAAAATTTATGATAATGTCACATTTCTACATTAAACATGGGTTTTTCTTCTATTACAATGGCTGGGTTCACTGCTTGATAACTATTTTGAAAAGCACACCTGAATGCATAAAAGGAGAAGTGGGAAGACTCTTTTTCCTGTTACAAAGTCACAGATCACAAGTGAGATCTTTCAGGAAGTTTTCCAAGCCTTAGAAATGGTTTTCAGGGCGCACAGAGGATTGCAGTAGGAAATAAGAAACCTGTATGCTGTGACCAGAGTTCCCCATGCCATTTGTTTGGATCCAAGCTACAATATTTACAATATTAGTTTCATTTTAAACTATAGAAATTCTTATAGCAATGGAACAGGGTACTTAGTTGAGGAGTTGTATATAGAAGAGTAAACATTATTTGAAAAAAATAATATGTTATAAACCGCAAACTTCCTGCATTTCTATTTTAGGAAGAATTTGGCTTTACCTTGAATATGTTGAACATTGGTGGTGGTTTCACCGATCATGAACTTGATCTGGAAGAGGTATGAAATTAGATCCTTTTCCAATAAAGGAGATTATTTTCTTATAGAATTTGCCTGTCATTTTATTCAGTTCAAACTTCTGTTTACAGTACTATGAATGTAAACTATAAGGTTTCTTTGGCAACAAGCAACAAATATTGTAGTTTCACTTACAGTACAGCATGGACTCTGCTTATTTATCAAAATTGTATGGCCATGCATACAAAGTGACTTTGGAGGACATATAACCGTTAAATAAAATAATATGTAAAAAGAAGTCACTATTAAAAATACAAAACAGTCATTATTAAAATATAAACAATTTATATATGGTTGGTTGGCTTGGTTAGAACTTGAAACATCCACATATTGGATATACTTACCAAGAGCACAGCGAGTCCTTTGCACCCTAACATTGGGCTTACGTTCTCATTTCAGGAAAGCTATCTGTATAAATACCTGGACGGAGGCAGCCTTTACAATTATAGTTGTATATGCTTGACTTCCATAAAGCCCCAAAGCCTGGTTCAGTTGGAATTCAGTATATGTGCAACATTAAGATCTTTTCAATGTAATGAAGATTCTGAACCTATATTGTAGGTGAACCATTGCAGGGAAATGGGGCTTGAAGCTATGTCTTGTATGAGCAAAATCCAATTTTATGGCACCTTCAAACAGGAAACAAATCTGGCTGTGGACAATAATTGTTGGACTCAAAAAACTATGTGGGTTATTGCAGCTAAAAAAACCCCAAAGAATTGTAGAAAATTACAGTTTTAATCTTTTTTTAGAATTGCTGCAGTATGACAAAATGTATGCTTTTATAAATAATTGTGTGATACTGTTTTAATACTTCCCATTGGCTTGTATCACCTTTATTTCAAAGGCAGTTTCATTGTTTTCCATCATTACAACATGTGAAACTGGTGTGATTAACAATTTACAGGTAGAATAAGCCAGAAAGGGAAGCCATTATATTTAATCAGCTTGTTTATGGGCTTCAACTTTGGTTTATTCTGATTGGAAAATCATTCTAGAAGTTTATATAATATGATTGTTGGGGGGGGAAAAACCAAGAATAGTAAGTTTGCTATTAAAACTGCTCAGGGTCAAGAACTGCCAGTTATATATGGCTAAAATGGTTGATAGCCAAGAGCTGGCAAGAACCTTGTATAAGGTAGCTGCCATGCGCTGCTCTGAGATCTCTTTAAAACAATGTTGTGTAGAATGACTGGATAGAGGAGCAGCAAGTTACTCTATTAAGCATGCATGCCTTTGGTGCAATTTCTAGGCTACAACTTGGAAGGGAGCAGTCAAAATCTTGGTCATCAATCACTGCCTTAAGCAACAACCGGGTCACATAACTATGTTCTCCACCTCAAATGCTTGGATCTATCTAGTATGCAGCTGTAATACTAATAACCATTCATACAAGTTTTCTTCATGAAGAGTAAGTTATGATAGTCATATTTCCTTCAGTTAATTTCCCACCAGGGAGTCAATATATTTTATCTTATAGTTCAGAGAGTACCAGGGATTCCACAATTTTATCAAGTTGTGATTGTTCCAATTTAGCAGAGAATTTTCAAATGTTCATATTCTATTTTTTAGATTAATCGTGTTATCATTCCGCTGCTTGGTACCTACTTTCCTGAAGAATCTGGTGTAACTGTGATTGCAGAGCCTGGATGTTATTATGTTTCTTCAGCATTTACTCTAGCAGTTAATATTTTTGCAAAGAAAGCTGTTCAATCTGGTGACCCTTTCAATAAATGTAAGCAAAATTTGGCAAATTTTTAAATCTGTATAAAAACTGTGAAGAGACTAATCACTATTCTGTATCCTACTCAAATATAATTCCCCTTTTAGATTGTTCAAGTTTTTCTTTTTAAGAGATGTCTAACAGGAGTTTATACAGAGTATTTTAAAATAAGCATTTATAAAGAAATAACAAAATCAAGCTATAGGAAGTTTTCCAGAAAGCTACATTTCTTGGAGTAGCTTTGTAAGAGGTAATTGTTAGAACAAAGGGCCCATTTAGTTAGCTTAATAAGAAAGCAGTCCTTAAATTGTTTTCTTTAGTTGCTTAAAAACTAGGTCATACTTGGAAAAAGTTCAGGCTGAAAGTTTTAAAACTGTAATATATTTCCTTGTAAAATAATTTTTTTTTCATCTTTGCATCATACATATAACATCACTTTGAAGCTTTGAATTCATTTGTTCTGTATCTTTTTTCACAGTTGAAGAAAATTCTGTGTTTGTTTACAAGTATTACCTACTTTTGTCTTTATATTCTCCTCCCTGCCAAATTATTGCGCTTTCCCTTTTGTCCTTTTTGTTCTTCAGCATTAATGAAGTCTTAGCAAAACTTCTGCTAGTTGTTTGGACTATACCATCTCAAACACTTTTCAAAAGTCTTTGAAATACAACAGCTAGCTTTTGCCAGCTAGTAATTGTTTGTCATTCCTTGTCAGGCAATCCCACTGGTAATTAAGCACTTTTCCTGGCTTTGACCTTTCCTTTGGAAGAAAATGTTCTTTGTAAGTGATATGTGTACTAATGTGCCTGGTCTTCTGTTGCCCTTGCTTCTAGAATGGGTAGAGATGGGAACTGATCATCTGATTCCACAGCATTCCTTGAAACTTTCAGTTGCCTTGATGTCAATTTATCAAATTTTTACTGGCCTGTTCCCAGAAAGATTCTTTCTGAAGCAGAGCAAAATAAAAGAAGCAGTTACATAGTTAATTGAACAGTGGTCTTAAGTTGTCTTCTCTGGTGCTTGGATCTTTTTCATCTATAATTAGGGGTCTCATTCATATCATTAGGTTGCTTTTCTGCCTTCTTGATTTTGCTGTGAAGATTTCTATTGTGTCTCATCCTTATACTCCACATTTGATTACTTGTGTAGTTTCATGATCCTTATTAAATCCACAACTACTTGGATAAGCATTGTTCAGTTGCTGTCACTTCATCCGGTCTACCCTCAGTGACTTTTCATGTAGCTCAAGTCAAGATCAGCAGTATTAAAATCACAACTGTACCTTTTGTAATAGGTTCCTACGTCTTCTTTGTGGTCACTGCCTTGGAATTACTGAGACCTCAGCTGACCCATATGTATCCTCATAAAGTAATATTCTGATTCTGTATCATCTGATACTCCTTCCTTTTCTTCATCAGATGCCACTATATATGCACTCAACACAGTTTCCTTCAGATTAGAGTTGCCTTTATATGGAGAAATTGCTCTAAAAGACAAGTGCCCTTGGCTGAAAATACAGCTGACCAGCCTGGATGATTCAGTAATTGAAAATATTCAGGGTTCCATAAATCCTTGATATTGTCTTGCAGATTTTTCAGGTTTTTTAAAATATAATTTTATTAAAGATATTTTTTAAAAAATAAGCTTAATAAAAGTAAGACAAAATGAGAAAGCTAAAAGCGCAAAAAAAGAGAAAAGAATGTGCCTCCACTTTCCTTTACAGCAGTTATAAGTAGAATGATAAGTTTATTTCTTACTGTACAATTATAACTTTGCAGGGTCTTTCATCTTTGCAAATCTTTCGTCCATTTGTTTTAAAAGCAATCAGTTTGGTATCAAGTGATTTAGTCAATTTAATATTCTTCTGTAACAAACCCTGTGTAATTCCTATCTCAGCAACTTGTTCAAGCAATCTTCATTGTCATCACTTTTCTGGTTGCCATTGTAATACTGTAATCCAAAAAGTGTCTCAAACAAGGAGAGAGGAAAACACAAACTGTTTGTCATCTTACTGTGCCCTTAATACTTTCTTCTCTAATGGCACTCTGTGGTTAAAATCAGCATCACAGTCCAATAGTCAACAAAACAGTCTGACTCACCCATTACCTTTATCTTCTCTTTTGTAAAATCCACCAATTGCCTGTACTCAGCAATAGTAAATAAAACCATTCCCATAAAGGGCTGATTTGTTTGTCTAACATAATTCCAAATTTATTCAAAAGCAATTTCATCAAAATTATCTTTTAAAGCAACTGCCCCTTTACCCATGTTATATTTTACAATAACTGTTGCTAGCTTTTACCAAGAGTTTTTAAGTCTTAAAGCCCCTTTTATTGGAATTCGCTAAATGGAATTGAATCCTGCTGCTTAGAAAATCCTTTTTAATCTGTAAATCAATTGCATCCAAAAGTGATTAAAAAGTGAGGTTTGGCTCAACTTTCTGTCTGCATAATGGGCTCCATAATAGGCTGTGAGCTTGGTTGAAATCCCTGAAACTCCTAGCTGCCCAACGAGCTAGAAACCAACTCATGCAGTCTATTCACGAGGAGCAGCTATCTGGAGTGCAAGTGGGCGATCTCAGAATTTCTCCTTTATCTGGTAAGACTTGCATGGACCAGTCTGGCTGCTGCTTTTACTGTAAATGCTTACAGGATGTCTAGTTTGCCATGACCCTCGCCAGAAGCTCTGGCAGTTTTTTAAATAGCTTATGGCAAAAAAAACATTCTTTTTCTTTTCAATAAAGTGTTTTGGGTGATTATAGTCATTTTTTCAGAACTCCCTCCTTACTAATTATAGTGGAAGCAGGATTATCAGTATAACTGTCCTCATTTTATACTGATAGACAGGGAAGACAGTCAGGTGCCACAGGACTCTAAATTTATGTTGCAGCTGACCTTTTTTGTACATGTTGAATCTTTACCATTCTTATTTGTGGGGTAAAATGGCCACTTTTGAAGTATGTTTACTGGAGGACAAGAAGAAAGTAGTGAATGTGGGTTTTTTAGATGTCTTGAAGTAACAGATGCAAAAATATAAGGATAGTGTTGTAACAACTGTTTTGGCAGGAGTGGAGGCCTTAGCAGACATGCCTGTTTATAGGTCTTGTGATATCTCAAGAAATAACAAATGAACCCACGATCTCATCAGTCTTATATGTTCAGAGATATGAAACACCATAAAGAAAATGGGCATTAAATTGTCATTCTCTAGTTCCATTTCTCGTATTATGTCCTAGACTATTTGCATCAACTTTTGCGTAGCCAAGGAGTTTGTTAACATCTTTAGCAGATTGCCTTCTTTGTATTCTTCCCTACAATTATATAAAAATGCCAGATTCCATCCTTTCAGTGAGAAAGAGGCACTGTGTATCAGTAAGCATTTCCTTTGGCTTAACCATGATTCAAACCTGTATTCTAGGTGGACATTTTCTATCATGAGATAACTTAAAATCGTAGAATCTTTTTTATATTGCAATTTAACCTGACAGGGAAAAAGTACCTTCTTTTCCATTGACAGAGATTGTTTTCAATCTGCATTGTTACATATTTCAGTGGATATTTTTCTTCCATGTTTTACTTTTCTGAATCCTTTTACCTTACAAATTCTTCTCAGCATTCCACCCAATGGATCCAAGATCTCTTTCTGTTGTATTATAGACATTTCAAGGCTCCTAAGAGTACATTCCATTGAGCAATAGTTTTGTAAGGAATAAAACATAGACATGCCCTCATTTTTGTGTGTTGCATTTGGCAATATTTTCCATGTCTTTATAGCTTAGTTTTCTGCAATAAAGCAACTAATTTAGCTGTGTTGTGCCTATGATATTTTTGCAACGTAGTCTTCCAGAAGCAGGGATTCAAGTTAGAAATCTTAGAAATCTTACATTTTAGGAAAAGCCAACCAGAATTGTACTGTCTCCTTTTGATGGTGTTCCCTATATATATTGGCTTATGAAAAGTAGTCATAATATTTCAGCCATTCATTTTTATAGAACATTATTTGATAAATATATAGACACAGGTAGCTGCACTGTTAGGGAGAGCTATACTTTTTTCAGTTCTTCTTGCCCAACATTGAGTAAGCTTGCTAATTGCTTATATTAGGATGCAAATATGATGATGATGTTGAAGTTGCTTACTTATGTTTCTTCAACTAGTTATCTGTGCATTTACTTCTTGCACTTGGCAGGTACCTTTTCCGACCAGCCTGACCAGCAGCTAAAGAGTTTGGATACTATTGTGGGGAGGCACAAGAATTAGCAATGTGCATAGCATATGCCTCCTGTCTAAATATCTGATATCAGATGTTTCTGATGATGAATCTGTGTAGGTGCAGCTCCATAAATGCAAATGTACAAATGACCACTTGGAAAAAAAGCAACCTATTGTAATTTGCATCTTTGTGATCAGATGGTATTAAGCAAACAATAAGTTTTATATGCGTTACCTAACCATTTGTTGTAAAATGTTTTTATATATTTCGCTAAGTTTATGCTTCTTTCTTCTAAATCTATTAACTGTTTTCATACTCCTGTAACATGCACTCATAGAAAAACTATAGCATTTAAAAACAAAGCACCACCATAAATTGAAATTTACTGTGTAATTTGTATTTGATTGCTTATTATACAGTGGAAAAAATGCAGAACGATGAACCAGCCTTCATTTACTACATGAATGATGGTGTTTATGGTTCTTTTGGAAGCAAGCTATCCGAGAATTTGACTACTGTTCCAGAGGTTCACAAGGTAAGGGCATACTTATATGCTACAGGCTAAAGTCTTTGGTATATTGCTTTGGACTACATTTTGTTATCATTTGCGCTCCTCATAAGTAAGTTGCTCAACAGTTGCTGTTCTGAGTAATACATAACTGCCAGAACTGTTTTTCTTTAGAAATACAAGGAAGATGAGCCTCTGTTTGCAAGCAGTCTTTGGGGTCCATCCTGTGATGAGCTTGATCATATTGTGGAAAGCTGTCTACTCCCTGAGCTGAATATTGGAGACTGGCTGCTCTTTGACAACATGGGTTCTGGTTCTTTGGGTGAACAACCTGCTTTTAATGATTTCCAGAGGCCACCCATTTACTATGTAATGTCAATCCGTAACTGGTAAGCTTACATTATGTTATTGTGCTGCTGGTGGTAAATTAAACGAAGGTATATTTCTGTTATTTGAGAATAAAAGATTTCTAACATTGTTATATCAAAAGTTAAATCATAATTGATATGTTTCCTCAATTATATTTCATTTTTTAGACAGGAACCCTTTTCCCTCATACATACATGGCACGTATTAAATAAACTTTGATGAAATGTAAGGACCTTGTACATTTGAACAATGCAAGCTATATTGGGAGGGGGTGGTATGGTATTTTTGAAGCAATCATTTTTTAAATGATTCCAGCTTTAGAATAGTAACTACAATGCTGAGTTCTTTACATTTCCATTCAGTTTGAAACATGATTCACTTTCACAGGTAAGCTTTTTTGGCCTCATAGAAGAAACAAGTAGCAACTTAGTAATGATACCAAAAAAACCCCTCCCTTTTAAGGAAATTATTTCTATATGCTACAGCAAATAAATAATAAAAATGAATTCTGGGCATAATGGCTGGAAATAATTAAATATTTGCTTGTTTTTTGCAATTTTTGTATGATTCTTCTTAGAGTTGGAACACAGTATCACTGGAATATTCCAAAATTTCTTTGAATAAGAACGTTTTACCCTGCTGTATTACAATGCTGTTGCTTGAATGTCTGTATTTTCACTTCAGGTGTGAGATGCAAGATGCTGGATTTATCTCTGACACGCTGATGAAGAATTTCTGCTTTGTGCCTTCTTGCATTCAGCTGAGCTCTGAAGATGGCTTTTCTATTGCAGCTTAAACAGGCACTAATGCTACATTTAGCCTTGCAGTTGCTCATCTATAATCTTGTCTGGTCACAACATTCCAGAGTGAAAGAAAAGTGGAACAATCTTGAATGAATTATTGAAACTTGAAATCAATTGGGACCAGGCAAACCAGCTACAACTAAATTCACTGGGGGAGTAAAGCTTACATAATAAACATCCCGAAATGTCAGATCATTTAATAGTTAAACAGAATATGCAACAAAATGGATGACTTAGTTGAGATGGAAACCCATCACTTGGGTTCTCTGTTAAACAGTTTACATACAAGTACAGTTTTTATACTAAGGATTTCTGTTAGAAAGTCTTGTAAAGTTGTCTTTCCCCAGATATATGAAATATCAAGGGAAACAAGTGTGAATTTGTTAGCAATGTTAGTATATTTAGAATGTGTAAATTTGTGCTTTGAACTGTAGTTTAATAAATGTAAAATTGCATCATAGTATTTGTTGTATTTCACCCTTGTTCCTCTCTTGTATGAATGCAATAAAATTTTGTGTAGATTTTACTGTTCCCTGGAGCTAACACAGGGAAGAAGTCTAAGCAACAATGATAGTTTAAGTACAAAAACATGGAACTTAAATTGAAAAAACTTTAGATTTAATTGGCAGAACATTAAATCATGACTAAAAAATAAACTAAATTTATAACACTAAGTTCAAAATTGAAATGTAGGTAGGGAGCTTTCTGAAAATTTGATTTAAGATTAAGCTTTTGTTCTTTTAAATATTGAAAGCAAGACTATAATTCTGAAAATAGGATATAATTAGATTTCAAGAAACTACAGCAGTAAACATAGAAATTTTTGAAGCTTTTACTCATTATTACTTAGACTCTTCCTATACTTTGATTAATTTTAATTTATTTTACTAACCTAGTGGTCTTGGTAGCTATTTTTGAAATGTACCAAGTCAATTTCAAAGTGGAATTTGTATATCTAATTTGGTGATGCAAAATGGGCTGCCAAGTGTAAATGCATTTTATATTAGTGCCAATTGGTAGAATGTTTATGCCTCAATTTAGTGGAGCT
Organism: Pseudonaja textilis; assembly: GCF_049901715.1. Lineage (NCBI taxonomy): Eukaryota > Metazoa > Chordata > Lepidosauria > Squamata > Elapidae > Pseudonaja > Pseudonaja textilis. The sequence continues at coordinate 177,782,424 of NC_141992.1, read as the reverse complement.
AAAATGCACTGTTTGCTAGAGGAACATCATTATAGAAAATGGTTCTCTACAGCATGAACATCTAAAATTACAGGTACTATATTTGAGATGCTTTTCACTTGCATGAATGGTTTCTACAGCTAAATCTAAGTGACCCTGAGCACTGACCATGGCTGTGACATTAAAGCACAATAAAAACACAAACTAATTCAGTTTTCCAATTCAGGCAAAAGACAAATCATTTTCTTAGCATTTTGATCCAATGTCTGCCAGGGTTCTGTCAGTCTGGAAAAAGGGGGAAACTGTCATAATTCCCCCAGTCTCTCTAATGATGCCCATGACTCTGCTATAAGTTTTTAAACTATTGTGAGTTTAACCAACTCTGTTGTAAATGGTACAGTCACCTTGGAAATGTCTGTATTGTATTTGAGAGTTTGCCATATAAAAACTGGTTTGAACTTAGTATATATTTGAATTTATATGCTAAAACCTATCTTCTGTTTACAATATTGTAATATCAGTTTTGGAATAACACAAATATAAAACTGAATGATTTATATATAGCAAATTAATCAATGGAACTTTGTCTTGTATATAGTAGAATTATTGCTTTTGGAACTGTCTTATCTGCATTCATATGGTCATCTATAATAGAAAATAATCAGTGTTCAAATGCAGTAAATGGTGGATTTAACACTGCTTATTAACTAGTTAGTAGGTGTAGTGAGACAGGGAGGGACTATTGCAACTATGTGTCTCTTGAACTATTGTGGTAATTGCTTAATTGCCATTGGTCTCAAATATATATTTTACATGCTGACCTTAGTTTCATTTAATAGTTCAAATCTAAACATCCATTAGGTAAAACAAGTGAATTTTGGTATGAGATCCTGCAGAGGGAGAGAATAATTTTGCAAAAGGGTATATATCTACCATTAGTGCATGGATCACAACATTGGTGAGCTTTTTTTGACCACATGAACAATTTTTTTTTGTAAATTTTATTTGAGTTTTCACAAAGAGAAAAAAAATACAAATAAAACATCTTTTTTGAAAGTAGCGCAAAACTTTTTTTGAAAGTAGCGCATTTCTTCGTACAGACAAATTCAGGTTCATGCTCATTTTTATATTCTATTCCATATCTTATTACTATTTTATCTTTTCTGCAAAGCTTCTCCCCTCTTTTAATTTTCTCAATTTTATCTCATCTCAATTCAAATCATTGTATTTATATTTTTTGTCTGTCCTGTTTCAATTATCTATTATCTTTTCTCATTAAAATTTCTCCTGTAGTTACTGATTGGAGTATGACGCCTTTATATCTTTTCCCTAAAGTTGTAGCATTCAATATAATAACTTCCATTCAGATTCTGCTTGGTACATTCTTAAAATACACACTGTATTCTTAAAAAAAGAAAAAATTATAAATGTATATAATTAAAACAACATTCCATTCCAATTCAATTCTATCAGTGTTAATATTCATTAAAGTCTTAACTTCTTTAACATTAGTTTTCAATTAAATATCATACTTCCATGGGAAGCTTTCCCATGGTTAATTATAAGCTTTCCATAGTTAATTCCCCCCCTTCACTTATATTTTATAAAACATTAACTAATTATTCACTTATTTTATTCACAAGCATTTCACTAAATTACACTGTTTTATCCCTCATTTTAATCATACGTTGTTTCCAATTTTCTAAAGTTATTTCTATTACTAATATAACAATACAATCTTATCTACCTTTACAGAATCCCTTTTTCAGTTAGATTTTCACCCATTATCTCTAAATAGGTCCTGTTTATATCTTGCTCCAGTCCTTTGTAATTTCTTTTCCTTTCCTTCTTCCCTCTCTTCTCTCTCCCCTTTTCCCCCCTTGTCTCTACCTCTATTTCTCTCTTCTGTATTCCCCTTTTCTGTTGCTTTCCAGTATTATACTTATTTTTCGAATTATTTTTCTTTTCTTTGGTTGTTTTTTTAAGTCTTAAATTCTCCATTCTCTTTCCCCACTTTCCTTTTTCTTCCCCACATAAAATTGCTTGTTCATTAAAGATGGCTTCTTTTTTGTCCCAGTCTTCTTGTTTTGCAGTCGTTTCTTGTTTCTCATAGTTCCAAATCTCCATTTCTAAGAATTGAAAAACGAAGCCAAAAGAACCCTTCCCTTCTTGTGCATCTTCTTTATACTTTTTAAGTTCCATTTTCAGTTCATCCAGAAGTGGTGCCATTGTATAAATTTTTAAACAACCACCCAATTGATTTTAGTCATTCAAATATAATAACCAAGAATCCAAAGATCACCAAATAATCCAAATACACGCAAGCTGTTTCTTTTTTGCTCTTTTTTTTTCACTTTCTCTTCCTGGGGTTACTATTTAGTTGCAAAGTTTCAGTTACAATGTATCTTTAAGAAGTCTTGTTGAAGTTTTACTGTAGATTCTTTTTAATTCCAGGCAGTCTCCTCCCTCTTCCAGATCCTGCCCTTATTCTTTTTCTCCCCTTTCCTGAAAAAGAAAAATTTTAATGTCCAGAAATCTTTATTATCCCTTTGGCATTTTGTTTTATTTTCAGCTTAATTGCCTATTGATGTCAAAGCGGATTTTTCTGATTTCTTATTTAAATCTCTTAGTTGTCAGTATAGAGAAGGAGAGAGAAGGAAAAAAAAGCCAAACCTTTCCTTTTTCATTTTCCTTCGCTGCTTCAGACTCCTCTTTGGGAGCGATGTTTTTTTTTGTAAGTTTAAATTCCAGGGTACCTTAGTTGTTGCTTTTACAATTTAACCTGGTCAGCCAAAACTTTCACTTCTTATCTTCCTCCTGCACATTCTTTTCTGGTCGAGTTCTCCTTTGTGGTGGCCATTTCTGACCACCGCTGCAACCGCCTTCGGGAAAGGGAGTAATGGCCAGCTGAGGAGGAGAGATGCGGCTCTCCTCAACCCTGCTGGCGGCCTCCCCCCTCTTCACCACCTCTACAGGGTAGCTTATCCCCAAAACCAGCCGGCTCAGGGCGCTCCAGCGGCAAGCCGACAGAAACCGTGCACGATCGTGGATTTCTGTCTGTCGCTGAAGCCCTTCAAAGCAGAAGTCTCCATGCATAATTGTTATTAAGAGGCTGAATAAGGAATTCCAACTTAGGTTCGTGGAGTGGCACAGATCTGCAAAACCACTGCCTAGGTTTTGCACTACAATGCCTTCTATTTGATCCTTTTGACTGGAAAAGCCAGGTAAACTATATGCAAAGCATATAACCTAAATTTGTTTTAAATTTAATATGAACAAGGATCTTTCAGATGAAAACATGTTTTATGTGCAAAAGAGTTAAAACTTAATTTATAACTTAACTTATCCAGACATGGTTGTGTTTTATTAGAACTACAAGATTTGGAATTTTCAAAGTGAAGTGGGGCAGGAGAACCCAGGAAAAAAAAATTGCTTCGTGTATATATATATATACTATCCATATCAAAGAACAAGTGAGAGGATATCTTTTTCAGTCATTCACACACTATTCCAAAGAGCCAAGTACACTTGGTCTCAATAACCAATGCACTCACTTAATAATTGCTATATTCACTTAACTACTACTGCATTCTCTTAACAACTGCTGCAAAAAAAGACACAAAATTGAACCATCACATGATTGCACTTAACTGGCACAACTTACAACCACAACTTCAAACTCAAGTATGGTTGTAGGTTGACTGCCTGTGCAACTTATTTTGTGCATACAGCAGCAAAAATTGCATGATGAACTGTACATCTTCTGCTAGTTTGAAAACTGCTCCAGACTGTCACAGGTCATTTTTCAGAAGTAGGACTGGACCGAAGGAGAGTTTTTACTTATTTAAAAATGTATATGCCATCTATTTCATGATGTGACTAGGCAGCAAATAATGATAAATACATATTAAAAAATTAAAACTATGCAGCCAAGATAGTCAGGAAGCAGGTTCCTTCACATACTCGGGGCCCCAGGCCTAAGCACAGAACTGGCTCTTTCGGGCCTTGCAAAAAGCCAGGAGGTTTGGGGGCTGCCTTATCCTATCTCTGGAGGGAGAATGTTCCAGACAGGCATTATGGCAGAAAGACTTGTCTTGGGGGGTGGGCACCTCCACCCTATATTCCTTAGCAGATTGGACCTGCTGGACAGGGATATGATAGGTACAATCAATCAGGGAAAGGCAATCCTTTAAATCGGGGGTCACCAACCTTTTGGACCTCAGGGACCACCAAACTAATAATTTTAGATCCCAGGGATCACTAACTGGTTCTGTGGGCATGGCTTAATTTGTGGGTGTGGCTTGGTGGCCATGTGACTGGCTGGGCATGGCTTGTATGTAAATATTATAAATATTTATATAAACATTGATTTTTTTTATAAAAAAAGCAACTTTTACCCCAAATCAGGTAAAGCAGGCAGACTGAGTTGCTCACAGAATCAGATTCATTCAGAGATCTATCTGCCATTGGCTAGCTCAGTCTGTCACAAAATTTGCCTGCAAGCAAACTCACAAAATTAACACACACCATGCATGTAAATATTGAGATATTTTTTTGTAAAAAAAGCAACTTTTACCCCAAATCAGGCAAAGCAGGCAGATTGAGTTGCTCACAGAATCATTGAGTGATCTATCTATCTGCCATCGGCTAGCTCAGTCTCTCAAATTTGCTTGCCGTGAGTCTGCATTGAATTTGGGGGTGAGATTCCTCTGCCGCCCACCAAAATTTTCTCACAGCCCACTGGTTGGCGACCGCTGCTTTAAATAACCTGACCCCATGTTGTGAAGAGCTTTACAGATGACAACCAACACCTTTAACTGCATCTAGAAGTCTATTGGCAGCCAATGCAGCTGAAGGAACAGTGGTACAGTACACACGCATCAGTAACCAGCACTATTAACTACTTGCACCACTGCATTCTTCTCCAGTTGAAGCTAAGGATTTAAGTGGATGAAATGAGTGGAAGACTCTGAAACTGGCATTATTTGTTACATGTGTTATTGCATTCTGCACCAGTTGAGGCCTCTGAAAGCTCTTCAATGACAGTTCTGTGTAGAGAGCATTGTAGTAGTCCAGATGGAAGGCCACAAGGGCATGAGTAGCAATGAGCATGACTTCCCAGTCCAAGAACTGGTGCAACATACACACAACTTGAAGGTGTGCAAAGGCTTCCTTAGCCAGAGCTGCTATCTGTTCTTTAAGCAGAAACCATTAGTCCAGGAGGACACCCAGATTGTACCCGGAGTCTGGCTGAGACAGTGTTACTTCATCCAAGACTCGCAATGCAAGGTCCTTATTACCATAAAGTCCGAAGTACTCAAAGCCATTCAGTTTTGTGCAGGTTGGGCTGAAGCCTGTTGTGCCTCATCCAGGTTCCCAGAACCCCCAAACACTGAGACAGGACATCCATATCATCACTCAAATGGCTATCAATAGGAATCAACAAGACTGGACACTGCTGCTCCATACAGTATTGGTTATTTTTCCCCCAAGGTGAATCCTTGCTTAAATTTTTTAAATGATGTACGTGCTTAGAAATACCTATGGAACATACATAAGAGCCAGAAGCATTTTGTCAGAAGTTGGATATTTTGCTTTATAATATGTTAGCTTCCATTTTTTGTTTATCAATATTTGTTTTAAACAATAGGTAGGACAGGAAGCGGAACAGATACTCTGTTCTTTCAAGTAGAGACTATGAGTTACTGTTTCAAAAAAATATATCAAACTTTTACATATCATTTGAAAGAAACGTTAAATTTCTTTTTCTTTTTTTTACAAAAATTTTATTGAATAAATTGTTAAAAACATTGGACGTGGTGTGATCGTCCTGACAATCCTGTTTGTCATACATATTGTACATATTTCATATGCATTTATACAACGTTTTCTATTTCTTTTTTCCTCCAACATTTTATTGGGTTTTTCCATTTATACATAATACCATTACTATACTGTGACAAAGAAATGTTGGATTTCTATCAGCAATGTCCGGAAGGTTTATTTTCAATTTTGTTTATTTTCTCAAAACATTGGCAGAAGGTATTACAATAGGCTCACACATCCAGAAACATTAGATTAGTAAAAGCGTCCTTATAGTTTCTTCTTGAAAATGTCAATTCCAATATAGAATGTGCTCTCTGCGCTTGGCTATTTCCCTGGAGATGTTTCATTACCAAACTAGCATCATCAGATCATATTAGAAAACAACCAAACTCATACAGCACCAAGGACTTCACAGTTCAACCCAGAACCACAATATTCTTTTCTACTGGTATAGAACCCTCTGTAGTAAAGATGAAAACCATTCAGCTATTTTCCACTGTCTGCATACTTCTTTATCCAGTGGCCCAACCATTCCTTCGAGTCAGACCACCGGCCTTTCCCACCTGAGGTTCTGTGAGAGATTGCTAGGAGTTCCCTAAAAGGAGTTTCTCATGAGATTCAACATAATTGTATACTACTGTCCACTAGGGGTCGTATTTTATTAATCTATTCAGAAGTCACAACATTATTTGAACTATAAGCTACCCTAGAAAGGTATTGCTGACAACCTGATAGTTTTAACCAAAACGTTGTGTGCATGTTACAAAGGGAAAGCTATTATTCCACTCTGCAAACAAAATGACTCCATTAATTGTTGTTCCACAAATAAAAGCACAGTATTCATAAAACATATTAAATCTGATAGGTATTGGAGCAGGGCAAACAATTTTGGAAGAGAATCAAGATCACAATTTCTGAGGAATATATGAGTAGATTTAAAGTAGATGAAGAACTACTGAAAAATTCCTAAAATAATTGTAGATCAGTAATAATAACTGGTTTTCAATTATATTGTTCCCTAGGCAAGGGGAAACAGCTTTTTAAAAATACGTACTTAAGAATATGACCTCCATTTTTTGTAAACATGTATCTGCACTCTTATACTACATTCAAAACACAACTAGTCAACTTGTATTTGTGGAGCAACACAAAAATGTACCCTCCAAGGTCCCTTCCAGTGCTGTTATTCTGTGCTGTTCTGTGCTTCTCCTAATAGAATGGCCTCTAGGCTGCCACACTAAGAGACAGATGAGCAGCACAGTAAATGTTTCATTTAGGTTTAATGGCTACCAAATCAAAACAGCAGCATACAAAATTAAAGCAGCATTAAACAACATATAAACTGCAAACACAATACATTGTTGAATAACGTGCATCAACTAATGGGTTTCCTTCTTTTGGAAAAAAAATTACATACCTACCTGGGGTAACTGGGACTGTGGGAACAGTTTTGACACATAGTTGGACCTCTGGCTTCAGCTACCTCCCAGATCCTGACTGAGGGGAGGGCTGTCTCCCAGGAATGCAGGACAGGCGTTTCCTCTGCTACTTTACTGGAAAATCCTGGCCCACCTTGTGAGTGATCTGCAGATTACCCCTCTCTTGCTCCATCTTGCTTGCTCCATCAGTTTCTCACACTCTCTCAACACTCCGTTCATCTGTCTCACTCGTTTATCTGCCTCATTCTCTTTTCTGCCTCTTCTTGGTTGCTGTAATTCTTTTCTACCACTTTCTCCCTCATTTCTTCATTATTCTTCCACAATCAACAGTCTCACTAAAACAGCTGATGGAGAGTTAATGTGAGCAGCCTGTCAGCCGGGGTATGTTTGCTATGCGAGTCTCACATGCAGAGGAGGATTTTACAGGATGCCTGTCAACACTTTGCAAAGCACCGGTTAGGCATTACATAGGCAGATACTTAGTGCCTGATCCTTTCTACTGTGAAAGCCAAAATGGCCATACTGTACAGTAGAGGGAAGCGATGAGCAACTGGAGAAGACGGAGCACCCTAACAGCCCAAAGTAGCCCCTGCCTTGTCATTACCACTACTGGGGTGCTTCAAGGTATGTGCTGAGAAAATATGGGTAACAGCAGGGAAGTGGGTTCCCATGTATGTTTGTTTGAATTGCTGAATGGCTTATTAGAAATCTGAACTGGTCGTGCTAAGTTACATTTCTGAATTGATGATTCATTTCTTTGGATGAAAGTTAAGTTGCCATCTCCCTCTGGGTTTGCAATTCTATTTATTCATAATTCTTATTAATACTGTAATTTTCAATATTAAAAAGATATATTATAATTGTTCATTTCCCTTAGAAGATTAGATTGATGACACCACAGACAATGCTGAAAAATAAAAATAAGGGTCATAAACAGGATTCCTGCCTTTTCACCTACATTACTGTATATAAATATTTCCACTTCTCTTTTTCTCTTTCTTTCATAACGGTCCCTATTGTGCACATGCTGATCTTGGCACTGCACAGTACACAGTGAGTTCGTATTTTTATCACATCTTCATTAAAATCTGATCGATTTTAATGCCTGTTGGCTAAAATGTTGGGAGTATTGTTTATTCTGGAAACAAAACTGAATTCATCAAACTTTGCAGGCAGCAATAAAATGCCACACTCCAGTCTAGCATTTTCAAAAGTTGCTTAGGAAATTGTGTTTAGAAAAATAATGGACAAAAACCAGTCTACAAAACAATTATACTTAGATTCATTTGCCTTATACAGGGTAGTCCTGAAATATGAGGAAGTAAAGACAGCTGATTTCACACAAAGCCAGACAGATATTTTAAAGTGCTGTTGCGCACAGTCAAAGTCAGCTCCTTCCTCAGAAGAAGGAATCCTTTTGAACCAAGAAATAACATTGTTTTCACAGCCTTCTGGGAAGTCAACAGAGGGAGGGGTCTTGTGCAGAGGGATGGCAAGATATCCAAAAACGGAGGGGAAAAAAAGCAGAAAAAGTCCATCTTCAGGTTTATTACTCTTTTCTCTCTCTTCAAGGATTCAATTTGAAGAAAACAGCTTCAAAAGTATCTAGAAGTCAAGCCATCAAGTGTTTTAACACACTTTAAATTGGATTCAAAAACCTATTATTAGCCAATGCAGCAACTAGCATTGTATGGCTGTTAAAATAGTACACCGATTAACACCTGAATTACTGCATTTAGGACCAGCTGTAATTTCTGTATCATATTCAAAGTCAGCTAACCAATACATTAGGACATATATATGTCTATAGAGATTCTCAATCATTCAGGTCATATTTTTTTCCCAAAAGGCAACTGGACTTTCTCAAATTTTTTTCTTTGAAAAGTGAAGAAGCTTCTTGGATGAGAAACAAAATGTTTTCAAAGAAAAAAACCAAGAAAGTCCAGTTGCCTTTGGGACAATATATTATGGTAGTAAAGTGTGTGTTAAGAGTTAATCATGCTATCAGGTTTCTGGTCTAGAAAGAACTGCAACTGGCATAAGAACCAAAGCGAATAGTCTTTTGGCCAGGACCTTAATCTACTGCCAAGAGACAGCCTTGACTTTAGGAGAAACCACCTGCTGCAAAATTCAATCCCATCCAGAGCTGACACTGAAGCCAAAAAGAAAGATATATATCTATATATGAAGTATAACCCCAGCCTGCTAAGATTTAATTTAAGATCCCATCAGTTACTTCCAGGAAAAGATAATCTCTGCTACATCTCCGGCCAGGTCTAGTTAGGTGGCAATATACAACTGGATATCAATGACAAACTGATACTTCACCTCATACTATGGATGACCCTACTCCAGGAATCTCACATAGATATTAAAATAACAAAAGGGAGAGAATTGGGTGCTTAGATTGCTGTTTTCTCCTGCCAATGAATCAAGAGCACATGCTCAGGACAGAAGACTAGTACTTCATATTCCCACCTTTCACAGAGACCTCAGAGCTCATACTACAGGAACTTTTTCCAGACCCAACAAGATAAAAAATCATGGCTAATGTCACAAGATCCTGCTATAGTGTTCTTGCTAAGCTTTGAAAAGTGACATTCAATACTGGGCAAGTTTGAAGAAGAATGAATTTCATGGTCACATCTTAGTAAACAGAGGGGAAGATCTCCCACTTATTTTTGCCCTATCTGCTGACCCATATAAAGTACACTATGAATCATCACAGAAAGCCTCATTCATTTTTCACACTTACCAACTAACTAGGTGATAAGTGGCATAGCAGGAAACATACTGCTAATATCTACCATTATTCATGGTATAGAAGCAGAAATTTAACACAGAGCCACTGGGAAGAAAGAAGCAGTTTACAGCTCTCTATTACCTCCTAAAATCCCTCTCATCAGAAAGAAAAAATACTAAATTTTGCCCCATCTGGTTGACCCTGATTGAAGTGATCAGATTCATGCTGCTGGAAAATTATTTCAAGCAACATTGCTCTAAGGGAACTCATTGCTTTCCTATCTCTCCCGAAGTTTTATTCAAGCTAAACATGTTTTATATAAATCTTTTTATTTGGGGATGAATGTACTAGAACAGCATAATTATAATTTTGCTTTTCTAACAAATCAACTCAGAATCATTCTAGAAAGTAGATTTATGCCTTGCTTGCACTATTTACCACAAATCCACAACTCCTTTCCTAATCAGTTATTAGCAGTTCAGTTCTCATCTGTAAATATGAAAAAAAAAATAGTAACCATAGGTATAAGGGCCTTTATAATTATCAGGGGCCCTTAGCAGACATGGATAAGAGTCTAATTCTTTCCTTTTGTGCTCATAGTAAAACCATTTCTTGAAGTCATTCCTTGTACTCACTGAAAGTATCCCACTTACTCTAATAAAGGGTTTTAATCTCATTGATCCTTCTTCAAATCTCATAATTATCAGCCTATTCCTCTGCCCACTTCCTATCTTTGTATTTTTAAAATGTGTCTGTTAAATATGAAATGTCATTCTTAGTTTGGCTACAATAGAACAGTTGTAGATATCTATAAAGTTCCAAAAATGGACCCCTACCATCACTAGGGGGAAAAAAATCTTAGTGCCATCATCCATCTTCATTTATTCCTCAGAATACGAGCCAGACATGAGAAAGCATCTTCCCACTTCTTCCTATTTAACACTAAAATGGCTTGTTTTAGCTATATCCCTGCTGTGACTTTAGATAGATAGATAGATAGATAGATAGATAGATAGATAGATAGATAGATAGATAGATAGATAGATAGATAGATAGATAGGCAGGCAGGCAGGCAGGCAGGCAGGCAGGCAGACAGACAGACAGACAGACAGACAGACAGACAGACAGATAGATAGATAGATAGATAGGGAGAGAGTATTCAGCTTTGTTCCGGTATTTTCCCACGTCATTGTAGTTGTGCTTTTAAAGTTGTAGCAACGTTTCGGCAGAATCTCATCTGCCATCATCAGGTTTCTGGTGATGGCAGATGAGATTCTGCCAAAACGCTACAACTTTAAAAGCACAATTACAATGACGTGGAAAAATACTCCAACAAAGCTGAATACCATACATGTATGTACCAGCGAAAACTTAAGAAAACAAATATGTATGTATGTATGTTGTGAACCTGTACCTTTCATAAAAGAATAATTATTTTAAATAACTATGAGCTATAATAAGAATTAAGCCCATTCAATGACCTTTTGACAGGTAGCTACAGAGTACAGAATCAGATTGCAGACAAAGAACAGCCACTACAAACAAAAGTGTAATCAAATGTGGGGAAAACAGGTTAAATTTTTAACATTAGAACAGAGTGGCCTTGCACAAGCCAGACTCTTAGCTCTGATAGACGGTCACAAAATAAATCCTAGGTCAAGATGCAATGTAAACAGTATCATCCACATCCAAATTTAGCATTCCCAGTATAAACTTTTTATTCCCTCAAATATATTGAACTAAACTTTGATGGTATGAATTTTCCAGTCTTTTTTAAAAATGTGCTAATTTTTCATTTTCATTTTACAATACTTACCTTATATTGTTTAGATAACAATACTTATCTAAACCTTAGCAGACAATAATCAATAACATTATTAGATCCACAGTTTGTTAACTTAAACAACTGAATTAATTCAGCTGATTGCATTCATGTAAAAACAGATCAGTCAAACCCAGTGCTGTGGAAATACATATTAGTAGAATGGAAAGTATGGAATAGTCTGTACATTATTATTTTAGCAATCACATATCACACAATGTAAGAATCTCTGTATTATAGACATTTAACTTCAAACTCATTGTACTCCAACAGTTAAGAGACCACCACTGAAAGTCCAAGATAATTGCCATGTGATTGAAAAGAGTGAGAGTGCATACAGCTTTAGTAGGCAAGTGTGTGCAAGTGACTGTGCTGGAGTTTCTTTTTTGTGCACTTTCTATGCAACCACCATCTTTATATACAAGGTTTGAGGTTTAAGAATTGAAGTGTGTGTGTGTGTATAAATCCATTTTAATTAATCCAATTTTAGGGATACATGTGATACCTGAATTTCATAGAACATGACTGATTAAAATGTAGTTTGCTAGTTAATAGTTTTATGTATCATGTAAAAAAAGTGAGACTGATTTTAATTCCACTGATTTGAATTACTTTTGATTTAAACCAAGAACCATCCCCAATGAAATCTTAACTTTCTCACATTACTTAACATAACAAATAGTTGCCATGCAGAACATAAACAGATCATTTTCAAATGTACTTTACGAAAAATACAACTAAGAGCAAAGGCTTAATTTCCCTTTGAAATTGTAGGAATTGATTCAGTCTGACAGCTTCTTCTTGAAATACTTAATTGTGATTGCTTTTGAAATCTTTTATTTTAAAATATACTAGCATAAAACAGAGTTTGAACAGAGTTGAAAAGCACTGAATGAAAATGTACAATCAATAGTTTCTATTTTGAAATCCAAGATTGACTGTCTTCCAGGCAGAACAGCCATAATACCACACTAATGTCCAAATAGAAACACTTTTGTAAGTGCAGCCCAAAGTCAATTTCATGTGAGATGTTCAACTATACAAATAAATAAATAAAACATTTTACAGGTAGTCTTTGACTTCTGTCTATTTATTCAGTGACCATTCAAAATCACAACAGCATTGAATGAAGGGACTTATAACCTGTGCCTGAATTTACAGTTGTTACAATGTCATACCATAAAAATTTGCGTGATTGGCAGCTTGTTTGCACTCACAATTGAAGGGATCCTGTAACTCTCCTCTAGGGTATCTCCACCCCAATTATGCTCTTTTGATTGTCCTGCAAAGTGTTGGCAGTGGTAGAGGAAGATTAACAGACAGATGGCAGCGGACTCTGCATTTCTGAAACCAGGAGCAGAGAATGCGTAAAAACAAAGGATTATGTAGGTCCATGCTGTTTGATTTTGTGCAATGTCAGAAAAGAGATGAAATAGTTATGATCAAATGAGAAACCTAGTGGGCTCTATCAAAACAAGTACCAAAAAGTAACCCGTATAGTTAAGTAATATAATCCAAAGTATTCAACATAGGCAGGAGTTATTCCCAACAAATTCCACACAAGAGAAACAGGCACAGATGGGAATGAGGTAATGACATAAAGTAATGCTAGGTATTACCTTCACTGCCTGGAAGAAAGATGAGATGTAAATACAAATCAATAAATAAAGCTAACTGTACTTCTGTTGCTATACTACATTTTTACAATTGCATTATGGAAAACCCTGCAATGGCCTTTTCTGCACTATACCAAGCTGTTTTTCACAGTAACATTTCTTTTCACCCAACCAGTCCTCCATCTACACTTAGTCTCTTCCTCTGTAACAAAGGCCATTCTACACCCAGAAAAAGAGTATGCCAATAAAGAAGAAAATTTGTAACTCAGGATTGAAATAAGGGGTCCTTGTTCTGTGAGTTTGCTTGTTTTATTGCAGACGTTTCATTAACCTAACTAGGTAACATCATCCGTGCTAGTAAGGAGTGCTGTTTGCTGCCAGTTTATATTCTGATGACTCGTCTATGTGGGTGTGGGTAGTCTTAGAAATTCTTTGTTTGGGCTGTTTGCTGGTGGCTGTTTGGCACGCTTTCTATCCATTTCTCCCTTCCCATTGTCACTGCACAAAATTACCAACTTCATATCCATGGCTTTTTTTTTTTTTTAGCAAACAGCAAACCCTTCCCTTAAAAAAAGCCACTAATAACTGGGACTTCTGGGAGAATCTTATGCACAAAATTTATTTATTTTGGCCAGTGAAAACTTAATGGGTTTAAGGTACAGTGTGCGGTACTTTTGAGACGGCACAGGACCCACCTCCAAAGCGTTTTAAAACTGCACTCCATAATTTTTTTTTTTTCCCGACCTGGTGGGCGTCTTTACGGAGAGGCTTTCCGGAAGAGACCCAGCATGGCTCTTTCGCTATTAACCAAACGACCTTCCCTGCCCACCTCGCTTCTCCCACAGGAATCCAGAGAAGGGGCGGGAAGGGACGTGACACTGACTCAGCCAGCAAGTGGGACTTACCCAAGAGCCGCGCTGGGACACGCCGCCGGTTTCTGCGCACGCAGGAATGACTCCCTCTTCACGCTGCCGGGCAGCCGCTGATCACGCGTGACCCCCGCCCGCCGATTGGCCCGAGCTTTACACACCTTTGAAGGCGATTGGCCGGGTCCGCGCCCGCCTTCGCCTGCGCTTAAGCTGGGGAGACGCTACCTGAATGGGGAGCTGCCCGCGAACAAAAAAAGAGGAAAAATAAAGGCAGCGCCAAAGCCGAGAGCGCCTGAGGCGGGGAGGGGGACGGCGCTTGTCAACAACCGCAGCCCGCTCTTTTAGCACCCGTCCGCCGCCTAAACGCTGAAGGCTTTGCCATCAGTCATGCTAAATTTTGGAGAGCCTGCTTTCCAGCACACCGTAAGTACAGGACCTGGGCTGCTCGAAAAGGGAGAAAAAAATAGACATCCTTTTTATCGAGGCAGGATAAGGGAGACCTGATGGGAACAGCTTGTCTTGGGTGGGGAAAGAGATGCGGGAAAGGTGATCTGTTCTGGAAAGCAGTTCGGAAAGAGGGTATGTGTGTGCTTCCCCCGCGTCTCGGGGTGGTGGTGTTGGTGTTGGTGGGGAGGCAGGGAGGGCGAGCTGCCTCTCGGAGGCGATAGGGAGGGCGGCAGACCCACGGCGGGGAGTCTGCAGGGTTGGGGCTCCAGGATGAACGCGCGACTATTAAAAGTGATCTATTTTTTGAGGAAGGCGAGCGAAAATGGGGGGAGAGAGAGAGACATAAACGTTGCTAGGTAATCTACTGGAATTAGCAAAGGGATCCCAAGCAAACTTTTGCTGGGAGTTGGAGATTTGGGAGCCTCCCAAGGGTGGAGGGACAATTGGACAGAGGAGCCTCAAGGGATCAGTGGGAGAGCCCTTAGAGCGGGGGTCCTCAACCTTGGCAACTTTAAGATTTGTGGACTTGAACTCCCAGAATTCCTCAGCCAGCTTTGCTGGCTGAGGAATTCTGGGAGTTAAAGTCCACAAGTCTTAAAGTTGCCAAGGTTGGAGGACCCCCTGCCTTATAGAGGACGTGAGGGAAATCAGTCGCTTGCGCTGGAGGGCAGTTAGGATTCGACGGGGCGGGACACTCTTGAGGGACGGGAAGAAAGGAAAGGCGCTCTCGGCTGAGAGGTTAGCTAATTTAAGTAGTTGCGGGGCGGGAGGCGAGACGTGATGGGAGCTGAAAAGGCTGCTCCGGAAGGCGAAGGCGGGCAAGAGAAGAAAGCCGCGGCGCTTGGGGAAGTCGAGGCATTGGCAAGTCGCTGAAAATAGCCTCGGCAAAAGGGAGCGAAGGGCCGTGAAATGCAAGCGAGAAACCGGAAAGCGAGAGGGGAAGCCGGGGGCGGCTCTGGCTTTAGAGGGAGAGGTCGAAACGGGTCAGGAAGCGGCCTTCCTGGATTGGCCGAGAGACGGCTCCGGGAGGGTGGGGGTCGCCGAGGCGGAGAAGGCCGGGAGCTTCCCCTCCTTCGCATTTCCGCCTCTTCTTCTTGTGACCGGCCTTGGCGGGAATGTTCGCCCCCAGAGCGCCCCCCCACCCCGCTGGAGTCCGCCGCTCGTGCAGCTTAAACCGTCCAAGCGCCTTTCGCGCCCTTCATGAGGCGACCCCGCAGCTGTGGAGCCAATCGGGCTGGCGCGGGAAGAAGATGGGCGGCGGAGCCGCTGAAGCCAAGGTCTGGCCCGTCGCGCCGCGCCCTGGTATTGGAGGCTTTCTGGGAAGGCGGGATGCTGCCCTGCTCCGACGAGCCTGCCAACCCGCCCATCCGGCTTTGCCTCCAGGCGTGGGAGCGACTCGCGGATGGCGAGTGAGGCCGGGGAGGGGGAGGAGGGAGGAGGCCTCAAGAGAAAGTGGGTGAAAGGTCGTCGCGCGGCAAAGCCCAGTTTCACGTTCCCCGACGCTGAGGAGCGGCCCCCGATCACGCTTTGTTCACATGTCTCCGCCCATTTATTTTTTTTCGGCCGGGGATAACCAATCGCAGCCCCTGCTGCCTGCCCCGAGGAGCCAATGGGAGGAGGAGGGGGACCATCCTGGAAGGAGGGGGTGGGGAGCTGTTCGAAGGGCCGGGTGAGTCATGTCGGAGGCTCTCTGAGGTGAACGTGGCTCGCTTTCAAGATCCGGCTGCCGGAGCGAGGAACTCCCTGGCCTCGATTTCCCCCTCCACCCCCCGGAGCCTGACTTGCTCAGCGGCCTTCTGCTGGCAACCTGGTTCCCTCCGGAGTTTCCCATTTGAAAATAGTCTTTCCGCCTGCATAGACGCTGTGACTGCAGAAGCCGGGCGTCAGAGCCGCTCAGTCTCGAGGAAACAAAATCACTTTCGGAATAATCCTGTTTAGGGGGGTTTAGCGGGTTTAGTCTTACAAATGGAATAATAGTTGCGATTAAGACGATGTTTCTCAACTGCAGCAACTTAAAGCTGTGTGGACTTCAATTCTTAGAATTGCCAATTGTTGAGATGCATCGCTTTCGAGACGAACCACACGCAAAAGGTGGTTACTTTTTGCACGTAGTAAAACGGAATTGAATAAGCCAATAATCCAAAGATAACCTACAGCATAAGCAGTGGTAGAATTATAGTGTGGGACTGCAAACATTTAGACTACTGCTTGAGGGTAGCAAAAAAAAGTGAACGTTATGATGATGTTGCCTTTATTTAAGCAATTGCTGTGGCTGCTTATCTGACAGTACTGCCTCTAGGTAGCATATGAAAAATAAGACCAAATCACAACAGAATACAATTTATTAGAGTAGTTGAAAATGTCACGAATACCCAAGATTCAAAAATATTCATATTCACACTCAGTAACAAAACTATAACCCATGGTGAAACAAGTCAGCCATTCCGGGCCCAAGGGTACAACCAAGTCTTCAATCCCTTGTGAAAGGCTTAAAGATAGGAGTTTTGATCTAGTGGCCTACTTTAACAGCCTTGCTAACTGAGCTTCTAAATATTCTGCAAACAAAGGGAATTATTTGACTTCCTAATAGTGTTCATTTTAAAGAAAGTAGGTTGATGATTGTTATCATTACTACGTTTATACATTCTAAAATCTTATCTGAAGGATAGAAAAAAATAAATTTGTATTGGAACTTACTGTTGGTCTTTATATAATTCATTTTTCCATTTCCCCCCCCTTTTTTTTTTTAGGAAGAAGGAATGGAGATGATTGCTAAAAGGCAATGCCTCAGGAAGTGTTCCTGGAACTACACCAATGAAAAGAGTGCTTTTGAAGCAGTGGAAGCTCTTATGTCCATGAGCTGCAGTTGGAAATCAGACTTCAAAAAGTATGCCGAGCGGAGGCCAATGACACCAGCTTCAGATACATCTGAGGAGTTTGAAGACAACTTGCTACCTCCTGCTGATTTTCGTACAATACCAGCTTTTGTAAGTTTTATTCTGTTATAAATTACTAACTGATAGCTTAGTGCTGTGCTCTGCTTAGTTTATTAACACTTATTCTAAGATAAAAGCTAAAATCTGCAGAAATTCAAGTCCTCATAAATAGCTCACTTCTCTTCTCTTTGCTTTGTTTTGTTCAGTGTTTAACTCCACCCTACAGCCCTTCTGCTGACCTTGAAATGGCTCAGGCAGTCCATCCAGCAACATCAGCGCCACCTTGTGTACAGAACAAGCCATATCCAGACCTTTCTGATCAAGGCCTTGCAGCATCTCCTAAAGAGACCCCAAATGTTCCAGTGCCAAGAATATTGAGAGCTCAGGCAACCAGCGTCATTCGCCATACAGCAGATGCTCAGCTTTGCAGTAGCATAACCTGTCCAGCAAGAACAGACCAGGTTAGGAAGTATAATGATAACATGGAAGCAAACCAGAATGGCAGTACAAAGTCACATTCAGAAGACAATACAGGAAAAAAACAAGATTTATCTTGTAAAAGTATATTGCTGAATACTGCATTTCCCGAAGATAAGCTGTCAGCCATAAAAGAATCCACAAGTCCATTACAGGCCATCAGCCCAGTGCCTTTCCCACAGACTGTACTTGATACTTCTCCATCTGTTCCCCTGTACCCTTCACAGGTAGCCTCTCCAACTCCTGTGCAAGTAGGAGGAGTCTCTTCTATGCCATTGGTTTGCCAGATGGTTCCATTGTCTGCTAACAACTCTGTTGTGACAGCCATAGTATCTAACACTCCTTGTGGTCAATTGCCATCAAACCTTTGTCATCCAATGGTCCTCATGGGAACTCAAGTTCCCAAAGCAGCAGTTATGTTTGTAGTGCCACAGACTGTTGTGCAGAATGCCAAGGCTCCGGTGACTAGTCCTCACAGCACCAGACTGTCCCCTATTGCTCCTGCTCCAGGTATGGCCCCTCCTGCCACAAAGATCACTCCATCTGTTGACTCTCTCAGAACAAGAAGCCATGTTTGTAACTACCTGGGTTGTGGAAAAACGTATTTCAAAAGCTCCCATTTAAAGGCACATGTTAGAACACATACAGGTGAGTTGTGGAATTGTCTAGTGTGAAAAATTCTAAATGAACTTCTCGGTGACATTAATATGATGATGAGAATTGCTGTTATTCACCTATGCAACTCTTTCCAAATGTTTTAGTCTATATGTTTTTGTGAAAAACCATGGTATCAAATAAGGAAGGAAAATATCACTTGAAGATAAGGAGCGTGTCAGATTTATAATTTGAAAGTTAGATTCTTTCTGCTCAGAATAAAACAACTAATGTCAATCTTCGCAGATTGTTACTAAAGTATCATTTAACAAAGAAGATCTGCAAGGTGTAACTTGCAGGCATTAATTATAATTTATATTCTGATTATATGGAACTATAAGAATATAGTAGATACTATATAAGGTTTTGCCTACGTTATGATATGATTACTTATTACTTTTCAAATGTTTTTTTTTCTATTATTGGTACAATATTTACATTTTGCTTCCAATCCAATTGTTTTTGTTCCAACCTTCCCTTCTTTTTTGCAGCCACATATAAAACTTGTTCCAAGTATCGTAATATTCTGAATCCCCCTTATTTTTCATTTCTAAATTTGGTCTATCAGATTCTGTACATGCCATTATTTTCCTTATTATTTCTCCTTTCGGTGGTATATTTTGATTTTTTCCAATACTCTGTGCAAACCATTCTTACCGTGGTCAATACGTGTATTATTAAATATGTTGTACCTTTACTGTGGCCTTCTGTCATTATTCCCAACAGGAATAATTCTGGCCTAAATTGAATGTGTTCTCCCGCTCTATCCATGCCTTATCAATCTCCAATATTGTCTTGTGTGGTTGCATGTCCACCACATGTGGTGGTAAATCCTTGCACTTCCAGCATTTTGGTGATAAGTTGTTGTACATTTTAGTGAGCCTTGCTGGCAGAAGATGCCACCTGTAGAACATCTTATATAAATTTTCCTTATAGGCCATCGCCATAGTTAATTTCCTATTGTTAGTCCAGAGTTTCTGCCATTTTGCCAGTTTTTGCCCAGGCCACCATTGTCTCCTTGACATGCTCGTCTTCTAATTTATATTATAATAAGTATCTGTACAACACCTTAATCAGTTTTTCATCTGTCCCTATCAGCAATTTATCTAGAATTGTTGGTTCTGTACTGTTGCCCCATATTTTCCTATCCTGTGTGTATCTCATCTGAATTTGTAGGTAGGATTTGTTTATAAATGGATATAGAAATAATTTATTTTCTGGTATTAATAAAGGTTTGTCCCCTATTAATTAAAAAAAACACTTGTGCCATTAATTCTTCATTTTGTATTTTAGGAGAAAAGCCATTCAGCTGCAGTTGGAAAGGCTGCGAGAGGAGATTTGCCCGTTCTGACGAACTATCTCGCCATCGCAGAACACATACGGGAGAGAAAAAATTTGCCTGCCCAATGTGCAGTCGACGATTCATGAGGAGTGACCATTTAACAAAACATGCACGTCGCCATTTGTCAGCCAAAAAATTACCAAACTGGCAGATGGAAGTGAGCAAGCTAAATGATATTGTTACTCCGCATACTTCAGTGGCTGATCAATGAAATAACTTTGTCTAAAGAGGCTGTTTAGCTTTTTTCCTCCCAGTGTATGACTGGTACCAATGGTAATGTGAAAAAGCATTGCAGAATAAGTCTGTGGTTCTACACTATCAGACTGAAACAGAGGCAATGGCTACCTGTATACCTTTGCTGTGATATATAGGGTAGCAGGCATTTTTGTGCTTGGAGTAAGGAGACATGGAAACATCAATGCCAGTTCTGGAAAGAGCTGTTCCTGTGTCCTCTGTGGCTGAGTATAAACTAGAGAGAGATGCAGACATTAGGATGTGGGAATGTTTTCAACGCTGTTGCAAGCAAAATGCAGAATCTCAGTTTATGGTACAGAATCAGGAATTCCAGTAATACGAAAATGCTGAAAATTTTAAGCAGAGATACTTGCTGTTTTCTCAGTTGTGAATAATGAGGGGAATGTGGTTATCAACATCCTGAGATTAAATGTGTGTATCTTTTCTGGTATATAAAAGTATAACTAATTTAGCAATTCTGTATAACTTAAGTATATCATTGAGAAAGTGGTATCATATGGCTGGATTATTCTAAAGACAAATTTGTACAACTTTGAAAGCATCACAGTTCATACTATTAGCTGTACTTCAGAATCTTTTGTTGCGTGTGTTTAAATTGTGTTTCTTTTATACATTTAAATTTCTATATCATTGAAACTTTGATACAGTGCACTTTGTTTGTTTAAAGGATAATTTAAGAGTTACAAAAGCTTTATTCTCCAGGAAGAACAAAAGCAGTGTGCTTATGTTACTTCCTGAAATTTCTCTAAAATAGATTACAATAGAAATATGATTGACCTTTATATGTTATAGATATAATTTAAAATGATATAAAATTTGGAAAATGATGGATTGCTTATGAAGCAAAGAAAGTCAAGTCATCAGTCCTAGATGTGTATACAGTGATTTTTCCATCATTTTTTCAATTATCTTACTATACTGAATAAATATAAAATTATAGAATATTGTAATATCTATTTTGTGACTAAGATTTTGCACAAGATTTCTTATGTACTTTTACTTGTTTACAATAAATGTAATTTTCTTTAATATACCATGTGTTCTCTCCATTTTTCATATTTATTTAAAGAATGACACTAAAATTCAGTGTGACACACTATTTGAAGTGTTCTGAACGTAGTGATCTTTTGTAAATTACTAAGAAGATACTATATACAATGAATGTTTGCATGATTGCTTCTAACAATGACCTCTAAATTCTCCTTTGAGTCTTGAGCATTTAGAATAATGGGATATAAATGTAATAATAAGCCACCCATGGTTACCTTGAAGTAAAATGGGTGTCCTATAAGTTGTATAAATAAATAATAAAAATATCCTCAAATAACATGGTGTAAGATGAATAGAATGACAAAAATAGTGGCATGGTGCATAGTTCCACTATTTTGTACATATGTATGATGTTGTGACATATGTCCAAAAGGGGCAAGGTTCTGTTGTGATCTCCCAAAGAAGTGGGGGGGGGGTCACCTAAGTATATCAGGACATACCCATTAATGTCCAGGTTGCCATGTTCTATACTACTTGTAGCTTCCAAATATTCAAGGGCAGCTCCACATATTGCATGTTTAGACGGTCCAAACGAGAAATAATGTGGGTATAAGTGGCTATAAGCACGGCTTCCCAGACCACAAATGGTCACAATTGGCACACAAGATTTAACAGTACCCTCCTAGCCACAGCTGTCCCCTGCTGTTCAAATGCGAGCTGTAAGTCTAGAAAAAGTCCCAGACTGGGCCACCTGCCACAAGAGTCAGAGATGGAATTTCCCTGGAACTGGTAGGCCTAGAAACCCAACACCATTTTGCCTGGGAGTGATTCAGTCACAGTCTTTCCCGCCCCCATCCAGACTCTGATACCAAGAACTGGGTCACCACCTTTATCACCTGTTCAGCCTGGGAATGAGATACAGAAGTGGGATCATCAGCATACAGATGGTCCTGAATCCTGTGCTGACAAGTGATTTCCCCCAGTGGTTTCATGTAGATGTTAAAAAGAAGTAGAGAGAGAAGCAACCCACTGAGTAGAAGTCTCTGAATAGATCTCTCCCACCATCACTTCTTGGAACTGTTTCTTCAGAAAGGACCATCATAAATCAAAAGCAAATGTCTTTGGGATAGAAGCGCTTCTGAATGAGGGATAGTGCTGCTTCTGAATCAGAAACCTCATATTTTAAATATTCCAAATACTAGAACTCTGGAAATCTGAGAGTCAGATATCAAATGTATCATTAGCAGGTTTTTAGGGTTATTTTTAAAATGTTCAGACATGTTGACACATGGCAAATATAAACAACTTACAAGGGCAGTCCTGCATTTGCTCTGCTACGAGGCTTATAAGTAACAGGGAATTGGCAAGCATCAAAGTTGACCCAGCCAATTACAAATTCTTCTGAAACTTTATATTTTCCAAAATCAATCCCTGGCTTTCATAGCCTAATATTCAGCTTGTGGATGATACCGATCCTTTTCATCCTGAAATATGTTTTTAAAAATGTTTTCAGTTCTTCACAACTTATTAATTATAGCTTAATTAAAGAAGACGTGATAGGTTTCCATGTACTCCACCAAATTCCATGGATTCACAAATTGTTCTGACCTATGATGAGTGTAAACCCATATAATTGTGGTATGTTCAAAAAATCAGATCAGTGCAATTCTTTCTTGTGCGAATCCATCAGTGCAATTGTATCTTGTGCAAGTCATATTTTCTTAAGCAAAGCTTAGTGAAATAGTGTATTATATCAAATCCACACACACCCCCAATTGTGATTTACATACAATTCACTAAAACTGAGAGGAAATAATATTTGTTATCTGGGTGATATTTTTTGTTCTTTTGCAGATTAATGCGGATTAGTATATTACCCAGTTCATTATCACTTTCTGGATAGATTCCCATTTGTTTAAAATAGAGAGATAGAGAAAAGAGATAGAGAAAATACAATAGAGAAAATTCTTTATTGGCCAAGTGTGATTGGACACACAAGGAATTTGTCTTGGTGTAAATACTTTCAGTATACATAAAGAATAGATACATTCGTTAAGAATCAAGAATCATAATGTACAACACTTAATGATAGTCATAGGGTACAATCAACAATCAAATCATATTAGGAAACAATCAATATATATCATAAGGATACAAGCAACAAAGTTAGAGTCATACAGTCTCAAGTGGGAGGGGATGGGTGATAAGGAGTGATGAGAAGATTAATAGTAATAGTAGTGCAGACTTTGTAAATAGTTGAACAGTGTTGAGGGAATTATTTGTTTAGCAGAGTGATGGCTTTCTGGGAAAAAACTGTTCTTGTGTCTAAGGAGGGATACCTTGAGTTTCTTTCTAACCTTCTCTTCCTTCCCAGAGCAGTGCCAATTTTTCTTAATATTCTTGCATTCCTCCTTTAAGATTAGTTCTGTACTCTTTTGCACATATCCATCATCTGTAATATATTCCTCATTTTGAAATAATCTATATAGCCAAAGCCACATAGTATTTAATATATTTCTCTCTGTTATCTCTTATGTTTGTTTTTTTGTTCATCTCCCCTTTCTAAAACCTCTGTCTCTTTGGCATTTGCTTCTTCACTAAGGCTGTATTTTTCTTTGTAAGCCAACACTTAAAACCATGGAACAGGTTTTTGACGTGTGTCCAGTGGTGCATCACTATAAAGCTAGACAAGCATCAAAGAATAAAAACATTGCTTAATCGTCCAGAGAATGAGGAAGTTGTGGTGCATAAAAGGTAGGAAGGAATGTGGCAAGG
Organism: Pseudonaja textilis; assembly: GCF_049901715.1. Classification (NCBI taxonomy): domain Eukaryota; kingdom Metazoa; phylum Chordata; class Lepidosauria; order Squamata; family Elapidae; genus Pseudonaja; species Pseudonaja textilis. Next base: position 177,758,254 of record NC_141992.1, on the reverse strand, counting down.
GAGCGGGGAATTCCTCATATTTATATTTGCTGAAAGATGAATTCAATACTTGTAGTTTTTGCTCTGTTATGATGTTATTGTTTCATTAAATTATGATACACCAATCGTAATACCCAAAACAGTGATGAACTGCAACTGGAAGCATTTTCATTATGAAATTTAGTTCATCTTTAAATGCTTGGGAGTTCTCATTGTGTGTGGGGGGGTGTCAACAGAAAGGAATTTTTAACTTGATACTTACCTGTCAGTGTGTCCTGCATCTTGAAAGGACCTTGCAGCAATTAGGAAACAAGCATGCAAAACAACTGGCCAAAAAAGAAATGTGTCAGGCCTGCCTCTGTTCAAATCCCAAGGAAAAAACCCCCCGCAACTCCAGTGAGATAGAGAAGGGGTACTTTTACTGAGTTTGAAATGATAGCAGCGAAAGCAAGACAAGATCTGATTCAAAATGTGTGAAAGTTAGAGATTGAAAATTTCCCCAAACCCCTCTCCCCAGGGTCACTTGCTGAGTGTCCAATCAATGTCCAGTATGATGTTGTGTGAAGCTCACCTTCAGGAATTTTGCCCATCTGGACTCCTAGGATAGTTGGCCTTGACCTGATGTAAATAACTCCACTCAGCAGCACAATAATTCTTGAGAGCAAACCTCCCTTCCAGTTCACATGGGACTTCACCTCACTAGCTCACTTCCGCAACCCAAATGCCATGCCCCCCCTCCCCCCATTAATATGGCAGCCAATAACAAGCATGCATCAAAGTAGAATCCCATGCTGGAGATCCGGCTGACAAAATGATTCATGAGAGTGATTGCAGAAAAGGTTGCATCTGGGAAATCATGACAGCTAAATCTTGGTGTTGAAATTCCTTGGTGCTGAGGTAGCACATCTGATAGTTTTCCATGAGCAATTGCTGCTCAGTACAGGTAGGTAGTCCTTGAAAAAAATAATTGACAATTGGTCGTGCTTACAACTCTTGCAGAATCCCCAAAGTCATATGATGTATTTATGATGGTTACAGGTCCCGGGGTCATATGGTTGCTATTTATGACCTTCCCATCTGGCTTCCAAAAAGCAAAGTCAATGGAGTTCACTTAAAGACTGTCTGATTCACTTAACAACTGCAGTGATTCATTTAACAAGTATGGGGGGGAAAGACCATAAAATTAGACATAGCTCACTTAACAATGGCCATGCTTAATAATGAAAATTTGGTCCCATTTGTGATTAGCAATAGCAGTTAGATTCATATACCACTTCATAGAATCAGCCTATTGGGCCCAACAATCTGGGTCCTCATTTTACCAACCTCTGAAGGATGGAAGGCTGGGTCAACCCTGAGCCAGTTAGGATCGAACTCCTGAAGTAAGCAGTACTGTAGTACTGCATTCTAACCACTGCACCACCATGCAGCAAGTTAAAGGCTAACTGTACTTACATAACAAACAGAACAATGTATAGTAATATCCAACAAATCCATAAAGGGAGAAAGGCTGTATTTTTGGTGATTAGCAATACAATATTGCTGTTAATAAGGCTGAGGGCAGACCATGTCTGGAGCTGCAACATTCTATTCTTTAGGTTGGGTAAATATAAAATATTGGGCAACAGCTGAGAGCTGCTAAAAGTATCTTGGATCAAAAACAAGCCTTTTCTTTTTAAAGAAATAATCTAATTACTAGCTCCCTGTAGGTAGAAAGGAAATCTATCTGCAAAACAGGTGTTAATCTGAGAGATCACCGACAAGACTGAATCTATAGAGTAATAAGCCAGTCTGGGAGAAAAAATAATATTTTTTTAGTATTTATTTGATTTGTCAATCGCTTACAAGATACGGATATAAGAATAAATATAATCCTGAATACATGAGATAGATACTTGTAAGAAAAATAAAAAGAAACAATAGGACAGGGACGGTAGGCACGATTTGTGCGCTATGCATGCCCCCTACAGGCCTCTTAGGAAGGGGGTGAGGTCAATAGTAAACAGTCTAAGGTTAAAGTTTTTGGGGTTTGGGGAAGAAACCACAGAGTCAGGTAGAATATTCCAAACATTGACCACTCTGTTGCTGAAGTCGTATTTTCAGCAGTCAAGTTTGGTACAATTAACCTTGAGTTTGTATCTATTGTGTGCTCTTGTATTGTTATGAATGAAGCTGAAGTATTCATTTGCAGGTAGGACATTGCAATGGATGATTTTATATACTATATTTAGAATATAAAAATATGAAATATGAAAGCAGCAGTACAAAAAGATCCATGAACCTTAACTAAGTTTCTTAGACTACAAGCATCAGAACTGATTTGGACAGATGTTAATAGCCAATGAAGTGGTTTCCCAATGTGGGTTATTGCTGAACATGACATTAAGTTCAAATCAAACTCAAACAATTCTTGCCTATGAATAACTGCCCAGAGTCCTCAAAAGGCATCAGAGTATTGATTGGTAGCACAGGACACGATGTAATCTACCAGCCACTCTATCATGTTCTTTTTTTTTATTTCCTGCATCAACCAGGTCATTGACAGAGTGGTCAGCCTTTTCTCAAATATCCTTTAGTCCAGATCTTGTTGGAACCATCAGCCTCTGAGTACATTAACCTAAGCCAGCCCTACATAACTACTTCTTCGAAAGGCAATCCAGATCTAGCACCTCAAAAACAAATTTAAATAAGATGGTTGAATTTCAGATGGGTCCACAGTTGCATCTGGACTCTTACCCCAATTCCAGTAGTGGTACTCTACCGGTTTGGCCCAGTTCTGCTGAGCCAGTAGCGCCAATGAGCAGCGGAGACCAAACTGGTTCTCTCTGACACTCTGCTGTTGGGACCACCCTCCCGCCCAAGCTCCCATGCTAACCTTTATGTCCTGCTTTTGAAGCACAGCTGCTTTGCAGATTGCTGTGCAGCAGCTGCTGAGGTGACAGGGAGAGTGCAGGATTGCAGGAGGTGAGTCAGAAAGCCTCTGCGCCTGCACAAAGTGTGCATTTGGTGTGTGTGCACGTGCAAAGTATTTGCTTGTGCGCAAAGTATGTGTGCGCACACAAAGCCGCCCACCAAACCACGCCCACCAAACCAGTGGTAAAGTTTTTTTGAAAAGCACCACTGTCCAATTCCTATCTCCATCTCACTAATTCCCACTTGAGATTCAGGGTCTTCTTTCCTAGAATATTTCATGCCATCTTCCTTTGACTCCATTTTGTTAGGTTTGTCTGAGTCTGAGAAGATTCAACGCTCATTAAGCTGTTTGGAAATCCCCCTTTCATTTTTTTTTATTTTTTTATATATAAATTTTATTGAATTTACAATTAAAAAAATAACATAACAACATTACATAAGCAACAGAGAGAGAAAAAGAAGAAAGACAGAAGAGAAAGAGAGAGGAAAAGAAAAAAAAACAACGCTCGGTCTTGCGACCGAAAAAGGAGAAAAAGAAGTATAAAAGAGAGAAAAAAACAAAGAGACAGAAGAAAAAAGAAAATACGTTAAAACCAGACAGATATTCTTTTTGACAGTCTACAAGATCCAATTCTCCTACCTTACTTTAAATATACACATCTTATCACTATTTATGCTTATTTATGCTTATTTATGCTAACCCACATAAGACTTGGACCAGAATAGATAGGGCTTGGATGGATTTGGACTTGGCTAATGAAATAAAAGAAATCAAAATCCTACCGAATGAATGGGCTGATCATAACCCAATACAGCTAATTTGGAGAGATAGGAGACGAATAAAAAAAAGATGGACACTAAATAACCAAATTGTAAACGAAGAAGAGTATATTAATAAACTGAAAGAGGAGCTAAACTATTTTCTAAAAGATAATAATAATGAAACAACTTCAAAACAGAACATTTGGGATACTATGAAAGCAATTATAAGAAGCACAACAATTTCCTATAATGCTATGAGAAACAAGAGAATTTATGCCCAACAAAACGCACTACAACAACAAATCCAAGACTTAGAAATACAATTACAAAAACCCCTAAGACCCAAGGACTACAAAATCAGTTAATACTAGCCAAACATAAGCTGAATTTAATTGAACAAGATAAAATAGAAGTTAGCTTGAGAAGGTCCAAACAAAATTATTTTGAACATGCCAATAAACCAGGAAGATGGCTATCTTATAAACTTAAAAAGAAAAAGAAAAGAGATTGATACACCAATTAATAGACGAGAAAGGCATCCCACAACATGAGATTGAGAAGAAAAAGGATATTATATTAAACTATTTCCAAAGATTATATAAAAAAGAAGAAATCAATGAGGATAAAGTAAGAACTTATCTGGAGAATACGAATGATAAAACAATAGGGGAAGGAGACAAAGAATTACTAAATAAGGATATTACATGGTCTGAGTTAAAATCTGCAATGGAAAATCAATGTAATAATAAATCCCCTGGTCCAGATGGGATTCCAGTAGAATTGTATAAAGCCACAATAGATTTAGTAGGGCCTCTGATGCTGGAAGTGTTTAACGAATTACTTTTGGCTGCCAAAATGCCAGACTCATGGAGGGAGGCGTTGATTGCGTTAATTCCGAAGGAGGATGTGGATGCCAGATATATCAACAATTATAGACCAATCTCACTTTTAAACGCCGATTATAAATTATTTACCTCAATTATTGCGAATAGAGTAAAACAAGTTTTAAATTTATACATTCATGAAGACCAAAATGGTTTCCTTCCATTCCGCCAAATTAAAAACAATTTAAGAACCGTTATTGACGTCTTAGAATATTATGAAGCTCATCCAGAGAAACAATTTACACTCATGTTTCTAGATGCGGAGAAAGCATTCGATAACTTACATTGGCACTTTTAATACAAAAATCTATAACATGAATCTGGGCACTAAATTCGAGAATATTATCACAACAATTTACAATACCCAACAAGCCAATATACTAATTAATGGTGAACAAACAGGCCCACTAAGCATTGAAAAGGGCGTTAGACAGGGTTGCCCTCTCTCACCCTCTTATTTATATTTGCTTTAGAATCATTGTTAACGCGGATAAGACAAAATTCTGAAATCCAAGGGGTTAGGGTCAAAGCAGAGGAATATAAATTACAGGCGTTTGCAGACGATATGGTTTTCTTCCTAGAGGATCCCATGGAAAAAGGACATAATCTAATAAAAGAACTCGAACAATACGGCTCAGTAGCAGGATTAAAGATTAACAGAAATAAGACGAAATTACTGACTAAAAATCTAACAGAGAACCAGAGGAAAGAATTAGAAAAACCATGGGGATACAGGCAACAAAAAAGGTCAAATATTTAGGCATATGGTTAACACCACATAGTAAATCACTCAAAGAGAATAATTATGATAAACTGTTACAGCAAATTAAGAAAGATCTAGAATCTTGGAATAAGTTGCAGCTTTCTTTACTGGGCAGGATTGCCACAATCAAAATGAACATCTTACCAAAACTCCTTTACTTATTCCAGACAATCCCAATAAAATTACCAAAAATCTTTTTTGATGATATAAATAAGGTAACTCTTAAATTTATTTGGCAAGGGAAAAAGCTAGAATCAGTATTAAGGCCTTACAAGATGCAAAAAGTAGAGGTGGGCTAGCACTTCCAAACTGGGAATTATATTATTGGGCAGCCAACTTATTATGGTTAAAAGACTGGGTCAATTTACGGAACAAAAGAACTCTAGTCTTGGAAGGGCACGACCTTCAGAGAGGATGGCACGATTTCTATGGGATGTGGGGAAAACTAAACAGGCGTACTTTCATAGACATCTTATTAGAGATTCACTATTAACTAATTGGAAAAAAATATGTAAAAAACATTATTTAAAAATCCCTTTCATTTTTAAATGCTGTGTTTACTCCTGCAAACCGAAGAAGCTTCTTGCAATATCTTCTGTTTTGCTTCAATGGTGCTGTTTTGACTCTGAAAGGTTCCATACTTAAAGATAATCTCTATTGCATAATTAATGTATTTTTTGCAGCTCTATCTGGCCCTTTCTCCAAGAGCTCCGGGGGTCTAACACTGGCATTTCTCCTCATTTTTATCTGTCCTCACTTTACCCAGAGAAAGAGCCCATTAAGGCAACCAGACAGTAGTTTAGTTGGAATAGGAGAACATCTGCAGATCTACAACTACACATACATACAAACCTATGCATATAATTTGGGAGTTCGTTTGTGCATTTCTTGTTTCTCAAGAAATCCATGAATCAATCTCGACAAATTCCTGCTGTTTTCTTGGAAGGATTTTTCAGAAGTGATTTGCCTTCCTAAAGCTAAGAGAGTTAAAACTCAAGGTCACCCACCTGGCTTCTTGCCGAAAGAAGGACCAGAAACAATGCTTTCCGGATTTCTAATTTAATGCTTTAACCAGGACACCAAACTGACTCATGGTCATGAAGGTAAAAATGATGACATTGTGCTATGTAGAGCAGGAATTGCACCAGAGTTTCTACTAGGTTTCTGTTCCAGGAATACCTTTGGCCCACCTAAGGAAAATCAATATCCATGCCCTAGGATTAGCCTAAAACAGGAATGAGTAAAGAAAACTTCAGGTTCAGGCCATGCTTATTTTGGCCTGGAAAAAATTCACTGTCTGAAAATATAAATAGAGTGATGCTTCATCTACACAAATACATGCCACCTAGTGGTAATGTTATCAAATTCCTCTCAATGTCTTATTTTTGTGAAGACTGGAAGATCACCTGAAGTTGATTAGGGCACGAGTGTTAAACTGGTGGCCCGTGGGCTGGATACATCATGAGTAGGCCACGCCCACCCCAATTCTGCAAAAGCAAAAAATGTAATACATCATGTGATATCACATGACGTGATCAAGTTGGACACCTGTGGATTAGGGTATCAATCACAATTTTCTATGCAGAAACATTTGCTGGTAGTAAACAAAGCATCTTTGCCCTAAAGATGATTTAGGATAGTTTAGGACAGTTTACAATGAATTATTACCTGTGTACCGTATTTCCCCATGTATAAGCCACCCCTTTTTTCCAAAATTTTCAAGCCCAAAAAGTAGGGGGGTGGCATATACAAAGCAGGTACACTTTTTATACGTGAAAAATGCATAAAATAATAAAGTAGGAATAAACTGGTTTTCCAGCAGTATGCTATACTTTTTGTAAAAATTGTACGTGATGATACGATTACGAGTGCGAGTACGCGATAGAAATGCATACGCTAGGCATCGGCCTGAATGCTTCGCTCCTACTCTCGCCCGATGCGTAGATTGCTAGCGCCGCCCGCACCGCTTTCAGCGCCATGACCGAGTTGTAGATCTAGACGTCGAATTTCGCTTTCTTTGTAAATTTTCTTTCTTCATAACTTGTTTCTCTAATAAAATATTTTTTTCAAAACTTCACAGTCCAAAAATTGGGGGGGTGGCTTATACAAAGGGGGTGCTTATACATGGGGAAATACGGTACATAGAAATAGTGTAACCATCTCTCACAACAATGTAGTTTATTTTCTCAAAGGGGAAAAAATGGAAAACAGGGGAAGATAATCAGTAATGGTATGCTCTTGCTTCTAGATGAGCCAGTATTTAATATATATATAAGGAGCTTGCTTATAAATATGGCATAATTTTTTCTATGAAAATAGTTGTATACCACCACAGGCATATGATATAATATGTATGGATAGGAGAGAGTGGCAGACCCTATGGGTGGAGTTAAAAGAGAGATCAGCCTAGAATCCCTACATAGACAGAAGCAAACTAAGTCCAGCCTATCTTAAATTCTTTTGATTTTTATCTTACCTCAAGCAGGTGTGAACTGTTGGTTGAGAAGATTCCCATGCATAGGCATGAGCAACAATAAATCAGTTTAATTGGACCTTCATGTGTGGACCTCACACCTGTTGGTGCACATATTCTTGCAGAAGATGTGTCTACATTTGCAAGTTATAAAAACACAGGTAGAACCATACTCACAAATTAAGTTCAGACAAATGTCCATTAGCACCATCCAAGATATTATTATGATAGAATTATAATAATTAGATGACTGCTGTGTGCTGAGCTGTTGTCGACCTACATCAGAAAATCTATATGGTGGACAAGTGGTAGAAAATGGGCAGTTTTTTTAAAAAAACAACAAAATTTATCTTGTATAAAATTGCAGCATAAGGCTGCCTTGTTCTTGATATTTAACAAACTATGTGATATACTGTGTGTGTGTATCCTATAAATTAAATATTATCTGGCAATGAGATGAATTATTTACATAGAAAGGCTCTTTATATAAGCACGGATTCTAGTCCAAATAGATCGACCCTAATTTATGTGGATTGCGGAAGGTATTTTTTGTTTAATTATTTTAGCACCAAATTAAAACATGCTTCAAGTGAGCTTTTTTTTTTTTTACATAAAATGTTATTACAAAATACTTGATGATTTAACATTACTGGAATTCCACATCCTAATTCCATAGAATGTCAAGATGTGTAGCCCCAACTCTAATTCTCCAGCCAGTAATGTTGCCTGGATAATTCTGGGAATTAAACTCTAATTTATATGGACCATGACAGCTACTGAAGTAAGATTTCCTCCAATTTATAGTCTTAATTTCCTTGTTGTCATTCAACAATGTGCTAATTTTGGATTCAAATGGTTCCCCCCCTCCCCCCCCACTTTTGCTGTCCTGCCATTTCCCCTAAATATAAGGCAAGACAGCCTGGAATCTGAACCACTTACCTGAAATATTTCATTGATCTCAATGGGGTTGACTTCTGTATGGATATATATGTACAGTTGTGTCACCTGTGACAGTGTACCAGAACGCCAGATACCCTGGGAATGAGGCAAATGATTCTAGGAAGACGGAGATCAAATCCAATTCAGAAGGGCAAAGTCAGCCCATGCATTTTGTGGGGTGAGGCAAAAGACAAGATACTGCGGGAAGTTATGGGTGGGAAAGCTTATAGAGGGAACCCATCAGCTAAATTTTACCTCCACACTAGTGATAGATTAACCCTTCTACCACTTGTAAAACAACAGGATACCTTGTGGATGGTACAAGGCAAGTCAGAGGATGTACATATCTTCCTCCCTCACCATTATACCAACGATCAGTGTGCGCTTTCTGAAGTTGTTGTTTTTCTCTATCTGGCTCTAGATGGGAGGTAGCCAGAGAGCTAGAAACACATTTTTTTTAACCTTCTAATAAATGTCAGAAGGCATATATATCATCATGAAAGTTTGTAGGGATCTAATATTAGGTTGGATACTAGGTTGGATACTAGGTTGGAATACCTAGTATCCATAGTTCATTAAAAGCTGCTTTGGCACAAGTTTTTTCGTGTTATCCTACAAGTTTAAGAAGCCAAGTTGCCTTCAGTCAGACTATTTGCCATTAAGTCCAGTACCTTCTGTTTTAACTAGCAGCAACTCTCCTGTGACTTAGGTATACAGCCTTACTTGCCCTCTGCTGTTCAATCCCTTTTTAAATGGAAGTGTCAAAGCATGTGTCTGGTTATTAAGTTACTTCCCTTCTCTAAAAGCTTTCTTAAGAAAAACCAGGCATTCTTCAAGGAACAATAATGTCACACACATACCCAGTAAAAAAAAAGCACAGGCAAGCCAATTGATGTGCAACATTGTCATTGTTGGAAGAGGTTTACACATTTCCTAACACATGATCAAAGGACGGTTTTCATGAGATCCCAGTGGTGTCCCATCCTTACACTGTACAGCTACCAGAGCTGGTTGCCCAGTGTTTAAATAAGATTAAGGAGGCAACAAGGAGGCACACAGCAAGGTGATTCTATCCGCACAAGACTGGTCGGTCCTATGGTGTACGTTACTTCATTCTCACAAATCCCTGGTGGTAAACAGATCTCCTTGGTGACAGTTGAATAGTTATATTCCTTCCCTCTACAAGTCTTAAATTCTTCTTCATGTTCAGCACAAACTTTAACCTTCCCATCTTGCACTTTTACTGTAATATCTTCTGGGTCAAAACCTTTAACATCCATTAAAGCTAAAAGCTTTGGACGACTACATGCTGCCATCATTTTACAAACCCTTCTTCGAATCCTGCAATTATAACAAAGAAGAGGATAAGACTGCAACACATCAATTTAAATATTAGAATATCCTATATATAAATCTGATGTTCAATACTTAGCAGTAGAAGTTAATACATCTCAAATGTTGATGGAAACTAAGCTGTAGATATTAAAAGAAATGTTTCAGGATTGAACTCATCTATATTCTACCAATGTTAGCAATGACAAGGTCATTGCAATGTTAGATTAGTAAAATTCCTATCAGTGTTGGCATTACTGACGTGATTATACACAAGATACATCCACACAAATTTTGTTATTGGGAAGCACCATCTAGGAAATGCTGAAAGATTGTCAAAGGATGTTAAAAAAGATTTGGAAAAATGTATGATGCAAATCATGTTTCAGAATACTCTTTTTGCTAGGCTGATATCTGCACAATGCTGAGTGTGATGGGAACCTATCTACTGGAATTTATTAATGCTAAACAAACAGTATTATAAGGTAAAATGCAAATAAAAGAAAATATATGTAGCTCAGGTTGGCCAGTGGAGTTCTTGGTATTCTCTAGATGTGTTGTTTGCTTGCAGATGCTGCCTTGCCCAACTGGTAACATCATAAATGCTAGTGAGTCTGAGGTGCCCTGGTTATATACAGTAGCTTTTACCACACTGTTGATAGAGGTACTTTTGCACACTATTTGAAAGAGACTAAAACCTAGGAAGGAAACAAAAAGATCAGAACACATCCTCTCCAGCAGCCCACACACAGATAAACAGGGATTAACACCATACAAATAAGCAGAAAACAATGCCCTAAATCAAGGAACAACCAAGGAGAAAATCAGTCCCCGCCAACACAGGCAGGGAAAGCTATTATATATAAATAGGAAGCAAACCTCACACTCACTAGCACTGATGTTATCTAGTCAGTTAATGAAGCATCTGTAAGCAAACAATCAAGTTTAGAGAGCACCAAGGACTCCACAGGTTTAGTATGATTTGTGGATTGGGTACTTTAAACAGGATATACTGGCCCTTAGTTCAGATAAGGTGAGACCTTGTTCAGAAGAAGTATCACGGGAATTTAGGCTAAGAGGGAAATCTTTAAAAAAAAACCAAACCACCCTACCAAAAACTACACACATCTTAGAAAAGGAACTAATAAACCCATTTTTGAATTTTGTCAAGACAATTGCATGGAGCCTATGAAGTTTCCAGGAGCTGAAGTAAACTTGAAGACTTTAAAAATCTTTATTCAATCACAAGTTTCTCATTTTTCAAATGAATGTTACACATGCCACAATGAAATTTTTACATCTATATCTACTTTCCATTGGGCTATCCAATTATCTAGTCATGAGTGACCTTCAAATTAATTATTTCCGTCTGGCTGGTATATTTCACTAAACTGGCAGCCTCTTTCTTGAGAACAGACTATTATATTTCACCCCAAATAAAAATATGAGGCATATAAAACAAATTATGGGCAGTGTCTGTTTCAAAAACCAATGGAACTAGTACCAATAATTCTCCTTTCATTCCTCTCCAGTTCTTGATCTAGTAAATGAAGAAAGGGGAAACAGAAACTTACCTGGCCAGTTCTTGCTCAGCTTCTATTTTAGCTCTAATAGCTTTCCGCTCCAAGGTGGAGAGGCAGAGCGGTCGACAGGGACGGCAACATAGTATGTCACATAGGCAATTGGGGTACGGATGGAGAAGGCAGCAACAGTAGGGATGGAGACTTATATCACAGCAGCAGTGGCTCTGCACATCGCAAATTTTAGGGCAGCAACTTTTAGGGCAGCAACTCATGTCTAGAAATCTTAAACGCCTTTTTATTTCTCTGTCAGTTCGCCTTAAATCTCGTCTCACGGTTTCCAAAGCGTGACAGAGCGTTGCCATTAGAAAGCATTAAACCATATTAACTTACGAGTACAGCCTTTGGAAAAGGGCACTCGTCAGGAAAAAAAATTGGTCTTGCAAGCCCTGGCCAGAAGATTGCATTAAGGAGCCAGCTCCTGATGCTTTAGGAGTACTTCAGCATGCTCTTTATGACATCATTACTGTGTAAATATGTCACAATCTCACCGTTTCCATGGAAACAGCAAACAGTATATCCCAGAGTACCAAATACAAACTCAGTAACAGAAAGGGTCAATACTGAATGCTATTATTTAATAGCCTACATTACACATTTTTAAGGCCGCGTTCCTCTTAACAAGGAGTGCACTTTGTGCTTGTGTTAATAGTTGGTATATGATAACTCAAAGCTTTGTAAGTTACAACAAGGCAAAAAAATATTTAAAGAAAGGAAGCTAATGTATCCCAAAATGGATTCAAACTGAAATGGATTGACAATACTTGGTCATAAAGTTATAATCTGAAGCTAAAAGTAATGTTGCATTATTGATAACCTTCAGTTCCAAATTAGTAATTCATACCTTTTGATTGAAAAACACATAACAAACAGAAAACTTTTTCAAAAGAATAATCATTTATTGGAAAGCATTTGGGTTTGATTGCTGTTTAGAATTCCCTGCAGTTTTTATTCTACTAGTCATTGCTAATTATAGGCAGTGTTCATCTCTTTTCAAAGCTTCAAGGTCAAACACAACCCTGATGCGACCCTCAATGAAATCGAGTTTGGCACCCCTGGTCTAGACAGTCTCTGAGAGTTGGATGTGTTTGAACAGAATAAAAAAATATTATATTAAATGCCTGTCTGTAGGCAGCATCTACTTTTGTATGTCAGAGGGAGCTAATTTTACTGGAGAATACATTTAATTAATACTTTTGGATGTGCAAATAGAGTCTATATTGCACTACTTTAATATCATTCTATGTCCCAAAGGGAAAGCAATCCAGTCTGGATAGTTCCAGAATGTCTTATAATTTACTCGGCAAAATTATTAAAGTCAGTAATACTAATTATTTACTGACAACATACAAAATGTATATTATCTGGGAATAAGCAGCATTGTCAATGCAATTGACTAATCAGGTTGATTTGGCTTCTTTTGCGAGGAGCAATTTATCAATACTTGTTTAGTATTCTAGAGAGTTTTCAATGTATCTAGAAAAATCTCAAGAAAAAAAAAAAGATTGTTGAAATGGGTTTTCAAAAAAAGGACCAAGCCAGGATTCCTGATTTATCTGTAATAAATAAAAAAGCTTTACAGCCTATATTTGATATAAAACTGGCTCTCAGTGGCTTTTTACAGCAATGGCTGATTTGTGTGTATGAATCCAGCCATTAACTATTGTTGGAAGTTATAACCCACCCCCTCTCCTAGAAAAATGAAGTATTTTAGGATATACTAAAAAGGCAGAATATTTGCCCTAAAAGAGAAGTAGAAACTCAGAAAGGCAGAAACTCAGCCCCCTCCCCCTTTGCTAATGGACCATTACTCTGTCCTGGGCCAGTTTATTTTACATAACAAGTTCTACTCTAGGCAGAGCTATAATAGAAATTGCCCAAAGCCCTTTCATTACATCATCATCATCCAGCAAGGCTCAACCAAGCCTGGGACTCAGGATAGCCTACTGAGTTGCCCCTGCATGGCCCCATGGGAGTCTGACAACCAATCAGAATACAAACTCAAATTCAAATCCCAACAGAGGGCATAAAACCAAGGGACTTTCAGCATCTCTGCCTTTTTTCTGCTCAGGAGCTCCAAGGCATGTGATCCTGTCCACCATTAAACCATCTTTCCAAATAGTCTCCATGTTTCCAGTGTCTTCCCCCGGAACTGAACCCAGAAGGATATTTCTTCCAACACTATATTATTTCCTCTCTTTTTTTAATTTGAGACACAGCACTACGTGGTATTCTTTCACTGCATTCTAGTGCATGCTACTCAAATAAGCCAAAATATTTAATAAAAAAACTAATAGTAAGACAATAGTTGTCCTAATTATTATTGTCAACAGATTTTTTTTCTACTTAGACATACATAGGGTTGCATTGTTAAATACAGGTAGTCCTCTACTTATGACCACAACTGACCCCAACATTTCCACTGCTAAGCAAGGCAGTTGTTAAATGAATTGCACCCTATTTTACAACCTTTCGTGCCATAGTTGTTAAGTGAAACTGGCTTTATCCATTGACTTTGCTTGTTGAAAGCTGGCTGGGAAGATTACAAATGGTGACCACATGATCCTGGAATAAATTGACTCTTCTAAGTGCAGGCCATTCACCAAGCACCTGAATTTTAATCACATGACTATTGGAATTCTACTTATGGTTTTAAGGGTCAAAACCAGCCATAAGTCACTTTTTTAGTGCCATTGTAACTTTAAACAGTCACTAAAATGAGTGGTTGTACGTCGAGAACTATCTGTGTGGATAAGGGCCCTACTGATAAGGAAAGCTAAAAATGAGTGCTGGGAACTGTTTCACAAACCCATAATATTATTGTTGTGCATGAAGAAATGCATAAAAAATAATGAAAAGAACCTGTTCTTCCAGATACAGAAAATTAAATAATACATCTTGAATATGCCTGGAGATGTTGTAGTACTATAATAACTGGAAAATCTTATATGCATACTTTTATTCTTTTTTTGGCTGCAGACAAGTATCGATCAACAGCATGCAGTAGCTTCTTTCCAATGTAGGAATGTCATTTTTCACAAATGGCTGCTCAGATTCCTTCTTCATGGATTTTTTAAAAAAATCCCCTATATTTTCTTATTTGGGAACTATAAATGATAAACTGAAGAATTATATTTTATGTTTAGTATCTAAGGGAGTAAGCATGAGTCCAGGAAGCAAAAATAATACTGTGGACTTATTTTTAATCAAAAAATTGTATTGATTTATTCCCTCCCCTAGACACAAGAATGCAGTTTAGGACACTAAAAGTTGGCAATAACATTAGGAAGCAAGTCTGCTCAATAACACCTAAAGAAAATAACTTTTGGACAGTAACTTCTCAAAGAAGGTAGCTTTAATTTATTTCAATTAGCTACTGTTTTGTAATATCTCCATCACTAAACTTACCTCTTTCCCAAACATGCCACTTAGACCAATTGGTTGTCCTCTGTGTGTGTACATATCTGCAGGGGTGGGATTCAATTTTTTTACCAACCGGTTCTGTGGGCATGGCTAAGTTGGTGGGTGTGGCTTGGTGGTCATGTTATTGGCTGGGTGTGGCCAACTCAATATCACTCACATCGAGGCATGCATCTCCTCACCTCCCCACCCATGACTGTGGGGATGCTGCAACAGTCATAAGTGTGAAAAATGATCATAACTCACTTTTTTCAGTGCCATTGTAACTTTGAATGGTCACTCCACACAAGCAAAGTACCAGCAAAGGAGGGGGGGGGGAAACTCCAGAAAAGTTCCTGAGACAGGAAGTCTAGTCCTGCCAAGAATGTTTAACAGAGAGGCAGTTTCTGTAAGCAACACCAGAATGTTTCCTTCCTGCCTTCCTTACAGGATTAGGCCAGTAATTTCTTCTAACAACCACTTCTCCAAACTGCTTAGAATGTTAACAACCAGTTCTAGCGAATAGATGTGAACCGGTAGAATCCCACCCCTGCATATCTGAATCTATCTGTCTATCTATCTGAATCAGATATTCAGATAAATAGATGATCTATCATCTATTTATCTTATCTATCATCTACCTGTCTGAATCAATCAATCTATCTATCTATCTATCTATCTATCTATCTATCTATCTATCCATCCATCCATCCATCCATCCATCCATCCATCCAACACATAAACACATATACCCACATATATTGTAATTAGCATAAACCTATTGAATAGGGTTGCAGACTTGGTATGAAGACTAAGACCACCATTACTGAAATTGGCAATAAGAACAGAATATTTCAAGTCTGATTGTTCCAAAGTGGTGGGGAGACATGGCAGCTCTCACCCACGTTTTGGCAACTTGACATTGGAATATTTATTGACTGACCAAAAGATGGCAGCAGAGACACAATTTGAATTACCAGGAGCATTTTGCCCAAGATCCAAGTTAAAAATCAAAAGTGTGCATTTTTAAAAATGGAGGGATCTACTATGTTTATTCTAACAAGTTTAGCTGTCAAACAACATGGCAGCTCAATCTAGTTTATTCGTGTTTCTGCTACCTCTTCTATTTAACCTTTTATTGATTTTTTCACTGTTCTTTAAAACCCTTTCTGCCCCATTTTTTTGTTTTAAATAGTATGTTGCCTGATGAAAATTCTAATGACATGGAAAGTGTGCCCCGTTTTTTTTTTTTTTTTGCTTGTTTGGCTGATCCTTTATATAGGAATATTGTATAGAACTTTTTAAGATATATATTTATAATAATGACTATAGTTTGAATATTTTTAACTTAGTTTTGAGGATCGCTTTGTTTCCTGCTAGAAACAAAAAATGAAATGGGATATCAACTGAAATGAGGATACCACCTTAAAGGTCTTTTATAGTACAAGTTTTCCTGATGGATGAGCTGCCTTGTTTCTTCTTAGAAAGGGATTCTTACTCTTCTACATGCCTTTCTTGCTTATAAGGGCTGCTGCTGTTCCAATGTTAGTTGGGACTGTTTTTTTAGCTTTACCAAACAGTTTGGTTCAGAGCTGAGGTACTATATCAATCCTAGGAGTCCCTAGCACAGCAAAAACAAGTAGTTAGATTCTCAAATGCAGTATGACAATGCAGAATCTTTAGAATGATACTTATAACATTGCCTTTTCCAGCCTGATGTTCTCCAGATACATTGGATTTCAGTTCTCACAATCTCGACCAGCATAGCTACTTGAGGATTGTCATGGGTGTTGTGTTGCATTGTATTGTACTATATGTATTTCATTATATTTAACTTGGAACAGACTATAGAAATAAGTAGGGGAACTATTATACAGGAACTAATTTAACTGAGGGAATGCTAGTTATGAACTATTTTTTTTAAAAAATGTAATGGCCGAAAGAGTCCCAACTGAATTTTAGGATGATTTGGCAACATATAAAGAACCAGGTTGGAAACGCAACCTGGATTAAATCTATGTGGTCATTAAGAGTCAACACCAACTTGATGGCATATAGTCAACCAATTTTAACATACAAAAGGAAATGAATTGCTGTTTAAGAGAAGCACAGATGGCTCATTTAAAAGCTGTTCCACAGGAAGCAGATAAGATTTCAGGTAAGTTGTCCCTTTCAAAACATCTGGCAATAGATCTAATTCTATTCCATTAAGAAACTTCTAAATCTGAAAGATGAAGTATATAATATCATTCATCAATTTGTTGCTTCATATACGTAATTATTGCTTCATATATGTTCTTCCAAATTAGTCATTAAATCTTGTTTGCCAAATATAAACCAGAGCCGGTATTTGGTATTCTTTTGAACAGAAAAATAAATCGGCTATTTTAAATTTTCAAATACATTTTGCAAACTTCTAAAGACCTTTAAGCTTAAGGCTCCTTCTCATGATCTCTTAACCACAGCATAAAACATGCTACAATTTTAAAGATTATTATATCCTCATCTCATCTCCAGTCTGCTACAGAGGCAGCTTTAATTCAACATTACTAGTTTCTATTTAAAGTTAGTATTTCATCTCTTCTCCTGATACAAATGCAGAATGGATTAAGATGTTAAAAATGCCATAGAGGACATCCTTTAATTCCTGGCAGTTTTCCACCACTAATCTGCTTTGGCAGCGAGGTAGCTTTTTTTCAAAATGGGTCTCCTCCCCACCACCAGTATTTCAAAGTATTCAAATTCCATAGGTGATCTAATTGTTTTCCATATCTCCAATTGTATAGATTTGATCCATGGGATTGGGAAACTCCTCTCTGGCCAAGCAGCTGAATTGGTAGCTGCTAGGGCTAGGCAGGGTAGCAGGAGAGACAGTGGCAAGACTCTTTAACTGCAAGGTTTCCAATCTCATGGATCAGCTTTGTACAATTAGATTTAGCAGCTGAAGAGTCTGCACCCCTCCCACTTTTCCTCTCACCTCATCCAACCCTGGTGAGCAAGCCTTAGGCTGTTAAGATTGCAAAAGAACTGGGAGCAGGATTTTTAATTCAAGTTCACCCTGAGTAGTAGTAAAACCCCATCACAAGTCCCCGGAATAACAACTGGGGTAGCATGTTGCTGAAACAGACCCCATTTTATCAATATGGCCTCCCAGCACTTGATATTTTTATTCATCCTAATTAACAATGCATTCAGTATAATGAATGCACATTAATATTTGATTTTCTTCGGCAAAATATTTTGCTGCCCATGAACTCAATAAACTTATCTGAATTCTGTCCATCACATTCAAAAACCAAAATTTCATATTTTCTTGGATTTTTCTTTTCATCGTTTCAGGTTAGGCCTCTCTGGGAAGGACTGGACTACAACCAGATGGAAATTAATACCACAGCTATTAATACTTGAGAGGCCGGGAGTTGCTGTTCAACTTATCCACATAGCACCAGTATGAAGAAAGACAACACAGCAGCAATTTGTTTTTATTTTTACCCAGCCTTTAATATTTTTTAAAAATAAATAACTCAAGGCAGCAAGTCTATTGTAATACTCATTCCTCCTATCTTCCCCACAACAGCAATAACCCTGTGAGGTGGGTTAGGCTGGAAAAGGGATTGCCTAAAGTCACCCAGTCGGCTTCAACGTCTATGGGGAGTCCTGGAATTCAGTGTCCGGATTTCATAGCCACTACACAAGTGGCTCTCTTATACGGTCACATATCTGGATGCTCCCCAATCCTCAAATGCACCCGCGAAGCTCTTTTTCAAGTTTCCTGCACGCAGCTACCAAGTGCAGACTTCTCTCCCCCCACAACGTCCCATCATGGAACTGTCCAAATAGGCCCTTCTTCTGGATGCCACTCAAGAGAACAGACACCACCGACACGGCGCCAAGATAGCAATGAAACAAACCGCCTCTCCCACCCCCCCACCCCACGCGGACTCCGAGCAAAGCTCCGCCCATCGCGGGAGGCCGCGCGCACCTTCCCCAACGCCTCCCCCTCTGGAAAGAAAGCAGCACTAGCCCTTCCTCCCCTTAAAACGCTCACGTCTGACGTAAGCACGCCGATTCCAGTCCCGTCAGCCAATCGCTGCCGACTTTACAAGGATACTGCCGGTTCGCCAGTTAGTGAGGGTTTTCTATTTGCTGTTTGCTCAGGTGACATCCCACCTTCCGCTCTGTTCCCGGCGCTGCGGAGGGAGGGAGGGAGGGAAGCGAGGGGCAGCTTGGAAGTTAAGATGGCGGCTCGTGTGAGAGCAGGGTGCTGACCGAAACCTTTCCTGCCGTTCCTGCGCCCCGCGTTGCCCGGTTTTTTTCTCCCTTCCCTCGTGCGGAGCGAAGGCTCCCGAGTGTAACCGCGACACCCTGAAGGAGACGCCAAGTTCCCCCTCGCCCGTCCTTCCTCCCGCCCCCCCTCCATTTCCTCCTTGGGCGCCCGGCCCCTGCCCGCCTCCCTCCAGGGAGGGGGAGCAAAACATGACATCGATCCACTTCGTGGTGCACCCGCTGCCGGGCACCGAGGACCAGCTCAATGACAGGTGAGGCGGGAGGGGAGCCCGGCCGGTGGCCCCCCGGGAAGGAGGGGGAGGAGGAGGACGAGGAGAGGGAGGAGCCCCCCGTGCGTGCGGGGAGGAGCCCCGGTAACGTGGGTCGCGAGCGCGGCGGGCTGGAGGTGAAAGGCCGGGAGGGGGCCTCGGAGGGGGAGCCCTTCCCCCCGCCGTCGCGGATTTTAACCCCGAAAATCTCGTCTCCTCTCGCCCTTCTCCGGGAGCGTTGAAAGAGTGGATGGAGCTGCCCGAGCCACCCTCCCGGGCACATCGTCGCTTCTTTCACGGCGGATGTTGAGCGAAAAAGTTGCAGTGCTGGCATTGCTTACTTTGGGGGGGTGAATTCAAGCACGTCCAACCGGTTGTGGTTGGGATCCAGCGGGGAAACGGGTCGACTAGTTTTGGTTTGGGGGAATCTGGAAAAGATGGGCTGGACTAAGTCCTTCCAGATCCGTTGCTAAATACCTCGGGCCATTTCATATTTTGTATAGGTGTGATTGTGTGTTACCCTCCTGTTGCTTTGGATGACATAAAAATATGCATTTGCAGTATCATCCCGTCGGGCTTTAGAACTATAATGGACCTTTTATTTCTTGCGGTGTTGCAGATAGGATAAAAAAAAAATCTGTAGCTTCAGGATTTTCCTCACCACCTTTAGAATGTTCTGGGGTGCTTTTTGTCTTTTCGGTTTAATTTTTAGATTTCCATAATGCAGTTTGCAATGGATTATATTTTGTATCATAATTTATAGTTAAGCTCTCTAGCTTTTCTTGTGCAGTACTGAGTGTAATTCAAGTCCATGTTGATATCATGCAATACATTTCTATGTCACTGATTTAGGATAGCATACAAAAGGATACCTGCTATGAGTAACCTGATATTATTTCAGAATGATTTGCCTCCTACTCCCAAATGACTGAAACAAAATGAAAATGCTGAAGGACAAGCATAGATCAGTGTGGGAATTGCATCTCATCCAAATTACAGTATGACTGACCATAAACCAAAAAGGGGATCTATAGTTTAAAATGTCTTGTTGGGTGTGGTTTTTTTGAATGACCTACTGACACATTTTGTACTGCAGTGCCATTTACTGAGAAAAAGGATGCTTCAGGGATTGGTTACAGCTTCAATATTACTTTGAGCTTGCATGTTATTTCTAACATAGACTTACGGAGTAGTGGATATAAGAATTTAATAGTGTGAGAGACCTTTATGAAGCTGCTTGATTCTAAGTCCTCATACTTAAAAAGGAGCATTTCTTCATAGTTTTTGATTGCCTTTCTAGGGTTCATTGTGAGGCTTTTTAATAGAGAAGTGAATATAAAGGATATTTCCTCAGTGTATTATACCTTTATTATATATTATATTATGTATTATACATATACTATGTATTATACATTATATCTCTGTAGCATACTTGTATTACAGCATCTAGTACAGTGACAAGGGAGGTAGAGAAAACCCATTCAAATGCTAATATTTCAGACATAGTGTCATTGTTTTTTTTTCTTTTCATTTCTCTCTTCACATCTACAAATGTTTAAAAATCATTTAATTCTTAAGCAGGTAGACTTCACTTTAAAACCAAGGCAGTTTTTATGTATTGTTACTGGCTAACTTACCTGTGATTTACATTGGTATAACTGCCTAGATTATATAAATGTAAAGAATATGTAATAAAAGCTATTTGCTATTGTAATATTGTAAGATTTTGTTTTCCCCTCAGAGATAATTGATAATGACATACAGCAGATGTAGCAAAATACATTGTCATGATGTCATAAGAAATGACAAGTGATACAACACTTCATGGGTGGAGAGTATAGGATGCTTTGCAGCAACATCCTTGAGTTTCCTCTGATTTTCAATTCTATCCATACTCTTAATAACTGTTGACACTACCTTAGTTTGATGATACATGGAGCCCCAAATTAGTGGACTGCATTTCACTCTAAAGCAGGGTTCTTCAAACTTGGCAGCTTTAAGACTTGTGGACTTCAACTCCCAGAATCCCTCCTCCAGTCATGTCCAGGAATTCTGGGAGTTGAAGTCCGGAAGTCTTCAACTTGCCAATTTTGAAGACCCTTTCTCTAAAATCTCATATGGCCTGATTGATTTAGTTTATAGATCAGAGAATCTTGCGAACTGGATAAATTGTAGAAACTACGATACGTGAACCTGAAAAGCTTTGTGCTTAGCTTTTTCACAATATTTCATTGATACTTAAACAACGGATTAAATCCAGATTAATTGAATTTAATTTCCACTTAAGTTAGTGGAAATAGAAGTCATATTTAGTATTGCATTTAGTGTTGATGAAATCTAATCTTGATGTATTGCTTTTACAAAACTTGAAATATAAAAATGTAAGTGTCATGTTAGACTTTGTTTTAAAGATACAACATATTAAATGAAAAAAAAATATTTCCTGCCAGTGGGTTTTAAGAAGAACAGGGATTACTGGATCATAAAAAGGATTTTTAAAGGTTTATGAAAAATGTATATTCAGAACATTAAAATGTGTGTAACAGTCTAAAACTATATATACATGGGAAAAGGACTGCAGGACTGCTTCTCCCTAACTCTTTCCCCTAGGGTCTCTACTTGTCCCACCAAAGCAGACAGAGTAGGTAGGTTCCAAGGATCTTATCTTAAAGACTGTCACCTTGTGGGTCTTCAGAAGTGTGACTTTTCCATTGCAGCCTCTGTGGAATACCCTTCACATGACATTTGAAGAACCCACTACTCTTTTAATCTTTCGGAGAGCATTTAAGACTTGAATCTTCTCCCAGGCACTGGGTGAGGTCAGAGCAGGGTGAGAATGTGACAGGTTACATCAGTGGAGTGTGGTTCTAGCACCAACTTTTTTGTTTTGGTTTTCTGGGTTTCTCCCTCTCGCTCTCTCTGTCTCTCTCTCTCTCCATCCATTCATTATTACTGAGTTATAAGCTGCCTTATAACCTTATAGCCTATGCAGCTATAGAAATATTTAAAATAAATGATGTAATCCACATTGAATATGTGTTACTGTTTGTAGTCTTTGCAGGATTGCTGCTATAATTATTTGAAATATATGGAGAACATAATGTTATATGTCTTTTCCTCTCTCTTCAAAGATACATTGGTCCATATTTAAATATAATTACCCTATTTGCCTTTCTACCTCAAGAAATTGGGAATTCAATATGTAGACATATCACACTTTTAATAATAGTCATCTAACAAAAATTATAACTTTGAAATTATCCAGTTTAATTGATATGGCTCAATTTATTACATCAGAATTTCCATTGTTTTTAAAATGCAATAAAAGTGCTGAAGATATATTGAAAATACTTTGCATTAATTTTTTTATGTGTCTGTACTCTAGCTGATATTCATGTTTTTAAGCTGTGTATGGATATGGCTTGAAAGTGTGCCTTTCACTTGGCATAATGAGTAGATAAGTAAATGGGAACCACATTGACTTGGAAAATGTCTATTTTTGTTTGCTGTATGATTAATCTTCAATCTTCATGTAGTTATCTTCCAAACTTTTATATTTTGCCAATATTTTTATTTCATTGTGACATCCAAAACTAAAAAAACCACCACCCGACACATGGCTGAGTTAACACATAATGCTAAGTGATGATGTGATGGGTTTATTTTACAACTTAGTGTTTTGTGTGATCCTGATCAGAATATTAAAATGGGTCTTTTAGTACTTTATTATTGTTTTCAAGGCTTTCGATATGACTATGATCCATTAATTTTCAATGGCTTCATAGTCATTAAAATTACATTTTCTTTCCCTCAACTCAAGAATCACAGAATCAGGATTTATTGCTGCTCTCTGCATTACAGGCATCATTCTGTAATGCAATTCTCCATTTGGTAATAAAGGCTGTACTTATTATTTTGATTTATTTTGGAAAAGCATGGAACATTTTATAAATGCAGTGAAAAAAAGAATCTTTCAATTCCTACCCATGTGTGGGGTAGTAGACAATTTTCCCCATGTCATGAATATCTCTTCTGAATGGGAAGGAAACTAGAGCAGGGATCTCCAATCTTGGCAAATTTAAGACTTATGGACTTCAACTCCCAGAGCTGGCTGAGGAATTCTGGCAGTTGAAGTCCACAAGTCTTAAAGTTGCCAATGTTGGAGACCCCTGAACTAGAGCAAAACATTTAATGTAGCATGACAAATTGTAAACTTGTAGATAAGATATTTTGCTTGAAGCTGCATAAAATAAAATAATTAGTTTTTGTAAAGAGTTTATTATGCATTATTTCTTGAAAATAGCAAATTCCTTAAAATTTTGATTTCTTCTACTTGTCTTCTTAGGCTCTTAGGTGTGACCAATACGAGTAAATGAAATTGTAATATTTTCCCGTAAATGGTACTAATTCCACGATAACAGAAGGCAGGGTTGTTGCAGTTTCCAGACCCTCACCTCAGCCACAACCTGGATAACCATAGGTGGGGGTTATGAGGGACATAATTGCTTATATTGTCCTAAATGTTTCTTTTAAAAAACCCATAATTCTCATTAAAGTAAAGTAAAATATAGCTGTTAAAGACAAGGATTAAAAATGATATAACTCAAATCTGGATTAGTGGTAAAATTGCTCAAAAACAAACAGCAAAAGTGGGTGTAAGGTGTAAGAGAAAAAACTGGTTCTTGCACAGTGCTGAAAATAATCAGATAAGTACTAAAGTGGACTTTCTTAAAGGTGTTTCTAATTGGAGCTACCATAGAACAGTCTGTCCCTCAGTGGATAACTTGCTAAACTTTGGAATAGATCTTTGGAATTGCTCAAGTCACTGGAGTTATCAGGTTATTCATCAGTATGACATAAATTTTTCTGGACTTGTGTTTCTTAGCCTAGCTTTCATACAATAGGTTTCTAGAAACTAGTCAAATTCTGAATCATTTTTGAAACTGACTATTGTTTCTCTTCTCCCCTCTACATCCTGTTAAATAGCTATGGGGAAAATTTGAATATTAAAAATAGACTGTTTTGATAATGGTATTTATTACGTCAGAGTCAGGGGTGGGATTCAAATTTTTTAACAACTGGTTCTGTGGGCGTGGCTTAGTTGGTGGACAGGGTTTGGTGGTCATGTGACTGGCTGGGCATGGCCAACTCAACATCACTCACATCGAGGCACGCATCTCCTTGCCTGGACTCTCATGACTGTGGGGATGCTGCAACGGTTGTATGTGTAAAAAATGGTCATAAGTCACTTTTTTCAGTGCCATTGTAACTTTGAATGGTCACTCCACACAAGCAAAGTACCAGCAAAGGAGGGGAAAAAAACTCCAGAGAAGTTCCAAAGACAGGAAGTCTAGTCCTGCCAAGAATGTAATAAAAGTTAACGGAAAGGCAGTTTCTGTAAGCAACACCAGAATGTTTCCTTCCTGTCTTCCTTACAGGATTAGGCCAGTAATTTCTTCTAACAACCGGTTCTCCGAACTGCTTAGAATGTTAACAACCGGTTCTAGCGAATAGATGCGAACCTGTAGAATCCCACCCCTGGTCAGAGTGTACTGTAAGTGAATAATAAGAGCATTTCTTTTTGAATCTTCAGTAAAGCAATTGACAGCACACTTTGTTTTTATCAGAGTCATATTCTTGTGAGTTGGTTGCACTTAAAAAAAGTTTAAGGAATTAAAATATCTTAAAATAGGCGTTTTTCAAAAGTTATATCCTTTTATGTTATAAGTATGAGTGGTCCACTAATATTGGGAGAGACACTTTAACGGGAATCCTGAAATACTATTTTGTTTTATGTAATAAAAGCAGAGCCCTCATATTAATCGCTGCTGTTCTTTAAGAATCTTTTCTAAGTACTTCTAATTTGGTTAGAAATATTGCATTTTTTGTGGTTATGTTAAATGCTTCTCTGTTCCTTATTGCTTACTAGCTTTTGCCCACTTTTATTCTAAAAGTAATAAGCCCACAAGGCTAAAATTTGACCAGTTAATACTCAATTATTCTGTCAATTATTTTCAAGCAACAAATATTGATTTGGTCTACTCAATGTTAGATTTTCTCATTAATACCATATAGTTTTGGTACCATATAGTTTTGATCCAATCTACTGCAGCTCGGTGCCTCTTGTTTTCCTGTTTTCTAACTTATTTTCATTTATGGTAATATACTAGGCTTTTGTTAGATATTGAGAAATGTTTGTATTTATTTTATATTCTCATTTAGCTTATCATTGGCTGAATCAGAAATTTTAAGTTGCATGCCTTGACTGAGTAACTTTGACAGTGACCTGGGAGAAATTTGAGAGAATCTCAGAAATCTTGTTAAATTTAGTATTAATGGTTCTTTCATCGTAGCCTCTAAATTTTGTGACATGACTTAGTCCAGGAAAAGCCTAAATGTCTCCATTGTATTAATACTTGTGTATTTATTTATTAAATATTTGAGCTGCTGCAAGATAAAAACATCCCAAATGCAACAATATAAACTAAAAGAGTAAAATCATAAAACATTATTATTAATTTAATTTAAAATGGTACTTTAATTACATTTCACAGGCTCTGCATCCATTAAATTTTTTTTCAGAATAACTTTCCTTTAACCAGCTTTTGGAAGATCCGCAAGATTGTGACTATCCATACTTTCTCTGGAGGACAGTTCCATAAAATGGGAGGCCTCCCCCTCCCCCCTCTGTTTTGTAAGGTGTCTATAATTGCCAGCAGTTTTTCCCATGGAGTTCACTGGTCAATTCTATTTGCCAAGTCATATAAGGCATTATAGTTTAAAGCCAGCACTTAAAATTGCACATAATTATGTATGTATTATGTATTTATTTATGTTTATGTAGTATATATTGGAGGTGGTGACCTTTTGAGAGCCATATGCAATGAAATTTTATTTTATTGTATGCCGATTAGTGTACATTTAAAGTGACAATAAAGTTATTCTAAAACGAAATCTTAAGTTTTGCCTAAAAACGTGTTGCGTTATTCAGGGGGCTCTATGAGTCTGGATGGGAGGCATAGATTGAAACTAGTAAGACAGACTTCCAGACCTGGGCCTTACCCCCCCCCCCTTTTTTTTTGGTTTTTTTACTAGGGTAGCATTTTCCCAGATGGGATCCACCATACCCTGGGTTCCTGCTCAAAGAGCAGGTAGCAAGGAGAAGTGTGTGCATATCCATCTTGTGTGTCAATTGCACCCATTCTTAGATCAGGAACTCTTATGTTCTCAACTTATGACTAGTTATTTAACAACCGTTCAAAGTTATGACAGTTTCAGAGAGGGTATTTATGCCCATAAAGCACTTCCAGCTGTCATAAAATGTCACCTTCCCTGATCACATGACTGCATGTTGGGTGTTTGGCAGCTGACTTGTATTTATGACATGTTGCAGCGTCCTGCAGTAACAGGACTTTTTGTGACTTTGTGACAGCAAAAAAACATAGTTCTGGGACAATGGATTCACGTAGCAACTGTCATAAAAACAGTTGAAAAAGCAGGTCCGGTCACACGGCCTCCTTGACTTACAACCACAACTTGTGAAATTTCAGATCCAAATTGTGGTTGTGAGTTGAGGACTATCTACTGATTTATTTTTTGTCTTCCATCTGAATTAGTGTGGTCTGTGGCTGTCCTTGAAGCTACAACTGATCCAGAATTTCAGTAGTTACTGGTGTGCCTTGATAGGTCTTAATATCTCTATTTGGCAAGATACAGTGTTTTCTATTGGACTTCTGGGTGCAATTCAAAATGCTGTCATGACCAGTGCCATGTTATTTGCAGGATAACCTGTCTCCAGTTATTTCTGCCTGTCCTATGAGATTTGACAGGGTGGGTAGGCTAATCTGATGAAGCCCAGGAAACAGGCCTCCTCTATCACTGCATCTACTCTAAGACTAGAGGTGACATGATAGCAGTGTTCCAGTACCTAAGGGGCTGCTACAAAGAAGAGCGGGGTCAGCCTATTCTCCAAAGCACCTGAAGGCAGGACAAGAAGCAATAGATGGAAACTAATCAAGGAGAAATCCAGAAATAGAGAGAAATTTCCCGACAATGAGAACAATTAATTAATAGAATGGCTTGCCTTCAGAAGTTGTGGATGCTCCATCGTTTGAGGTTTTTAAGAAGAGATTGGACAACCACTTGTCTGAAATGTAATAGGGTCTTCTGCTTGAGCTAGGGTTTGGACTAGAAGACCTCCAAGAACCTTTCTGTTATTCTCTTATACTATGCCAGGCTGCAGCCCGTTTGGAACTGGACCGTGGAAGTGGTGGGTGAGTGCATGCGAAGCTGCATTTGTGAAAGTGGCACGTGTGCAAGCAAAACCACTCCCATACCACTATCCCCCTTGCCGTTGTCTCTGCTGGTCCGCTGAACTGAAAAGATTGGGAAAGCTGTTCTATGCAAGAGCATCTCCTGAGATTCAGATTACAGTGACCTTGCTGGTCTTTTGTAAGGTGCTAAGACGTGGTTCTTCCCCTGGCCAGTGCACTAGAATGCTGGTTAAGGCTGTCTTCAACAACTAATATAGATTGTGAAACATGCAAGTATTATATATGTTGCTTTAATTGTGTTTGATTATTTATGATTGTTTGACATTCATTGTTCACTCCACAGTGTCACAGGGGCAAGTGAACAGTCATATAAGCGGCATAAATAGCAAATAACTCTACTATAAATGTAGTTAAATTCCAATATCTTGTAACTTTTATTTTTTCCTCAGTTGAGATTGAGTAGATTGATTCAGAGGTCATAAAATGTGTAAGCTTTTAAGAACTCAAAAGCTCTTCATTCAGTCAGATGAAATAAAAGTAAATTGAAAGGGAGGAGGGGGGAGAATTTGTATTGCAAATTCTGCATAGTAAACCTTACGATAGAAAGTTAGTGAAAATGAAAAATAACTAAATTCTGTGCTTGTAAAAAAGACTGTTTGGAAGGAAGAAATAAACTGGAATTGAAAATATCAGATCCAGTTCCTTAGAGGAGACACAGGTGCTTTACTAGGTAGAAAACAGAAGTCCTCGGCTAGCATACATAGTACTATATTTTCCCATCCTAAGGGAGTCTCCTTTGATAGCAGGTCTGCTGTTTCAGGGTAATAGATCCTGTAGTTCAGGGAGCAGGATGTTGACATCTTTGGGCAGAGATGTTCAACAACCTAGTCCTGCAGAGACAGCTAAAAACTGGTGTTAGCTTCAGCAGCCTCTCTCCCAATGGGTTCTTATTTACCTGTAGAACATTCTCACAAAATGTATTTATTTAGTTCTGAGTAAATTTGATCTAACATTTATATTTCTAATTTAATGGTGAACGCAGTAAGAGTGATATAATGGAACTAGAGCAGAAGTCCCCAACCTCCAGTCTGTGGACCATCACCAGTCCACAGCATGCCAGAAACGGCCACGAAAACAAGCGAAACCCCATCCATGGGATGCAAGCAGCACATGAAACCACGACCCTCTGTTCCCCGGAAAAACCTCTCTCCACGGAACTGGTCCCTGGTACCCAAAAGGTTGGGGGCTGCTGAACTAGAGAACACCTGTTAATAAATGGAACGCTTAGCAGATAATTTCAGCATTGAGCAGAAAATAAGATTTGGTTGTGCAGTATCTCCTTGACTGTTTTATATATATAGGGATAAATACATAAAAATGTTTGTGACTTTTGAGATGTTTTGTTGGCTGAGTAGCTGAATGATTTGCAGTAATATTAGATTGTATGGTATAAAACAGAGCTTATGCCTAGAAAATAATTTATTGAAGACCAGAGTAATTGTGTTTGATGATGAAAATGGAATATATAGAATAGAATAGAATAGAATAGAATAGAATAGAATAGAATAGAATAGAATAGAATTCTTTATTGGCCAAGTGTGATTGGACACCCAAGGAATTTGTCTTGGTGCAGATATTGTCCGTATACATAAAATAAAAGATATATTCACCTAGTCAAGAATCATAAGGTACAACACTTAATGATAGTCATAGGGTACAATAAGCAATCAAATCATACTAGGAAACAGTCAATATAAATCGTAAGGATACAAGCGACAAAGTTACAGTCATACAGTCACAAGTGGGAGGGGATGGGTGATAAGGAGTGATGAGAAGATTAACAGTAATAGTAATGCAGACTTTGTAAATAGTTGAACAGTGTTGAAGGAATTATTTGTTTAGCAGAGTGATGGCTTTGGGGAAAAACTGTTCTTGTATCTAGTTGTTCTGGCATGAAGTGCTCTATGGTGTCGTTTTGAGGGAAGGAGTTGAAACAGTTTATATTCGGGATGTGAGGGATCTGTAAATATAGTTCTAATTTTTCACAAAATTATGTATTAGAATATAGCATAGGATTTATATAAGGATAAAAATATATATAGAAAATTTAGGATGTATAAATGCTTATCAGAAGTGTAGTACATTGTATGTAATCTGTAGTGGGCAAAGAATTAATGTCAAAAGAAGAATACGAGCAGTGTATGAAGCAATGCATGGATATGATAGAAGCAAGGATAAATTGGTATAGAAAAGTTGCTTGTGTAACCTGATTTTAACTATTTTTTTTCTTACATTTTAATTTATTTAGCTGGCTACCTTGTAATTCTTTTTTGTGCTTTGCAGAAAATTCCTTGCTCTGAAAGGGAATGATTGATGTGTATATATTGATGTGCACTATATAAACGTTACTTAGTATGTGTGATTTGTTCTGATTTTGTTACCAGGATACCTGTTAAGCTGCAGTTCTGCCTAATACAGGTAGACCTTGACTTACGACTTTTCATTCAGCGAACATTTGATATTAAAAACGGATATACAAATCATGCTTGAAGTTATGGCCATTGCAGTGCTCCTGTAATCATGTGATTACAATTCAGGTGCTTGGTAGCCCCACTGCAACTCCCTTCACCCAACTATCTCTTCCCCCTCCCCATCTATACCCTTTCGGCTGCCTGCCCCCTCCCTTGAGAGATAGCAAGCAGCTCCAGAACCGTGTGGCTGTCCCAGTAAGCACCAGCACTCATTTGTTCCTCAGAAAGCACCAGCATTGGTTCACTCCCCACTTGCCTTCCCTTCCAGTTTACTGTACCAAACTTTCTCCTTCATGCCCAGCCACCATGGCTGAAGAAGAAGTGCCTGGCTCCCTTTGCTGTCTTCCTTTTTAGACCCAGTTTCCCTGGAAAATATTCTACATATGGTCCCTGAGCCTCTTGTTAAGGAGGTGCTGTTTTCATAAAGTTGTGCTAACTTCAGAACTTCTTCGAAAGGATGCCACAACTTGCTTTGGGCAGCTTTGGAAACTAATGATTACCTATGATATTTGGTTAACAAGTGCAATAGAGAGTGATGGAATTGTTAGATTTCAATTAGAGAATGTTGCCATAAATCGAGGACTACTTGTAAGGTTTCAGAAAATACACAAAATGTGTTTGATTAATGCATGCTTATATTTGCTAAAATATGCATTGTTTCCTCTTACAGGTTAAGAGAAGTTTCAGAAAAGCTCAACAAGTACAACTTAAATAGGTGAGGAATCTTTCTTTGTTGCAATTCTGAATTTGTAAATTTGGTATCTTCAAGCATATTTTTCCACTCAGCTGCCTAATTGGCTCGGCACTGAGGGATGAAGGAGAAGCAGGTGTGTGTACCCATGTGGCTGTATGTTTGTATTAAACTCTTCATTGGATCTCAGGCTGATTACAACTTGGAAAGCAAAGGCTTGGTTTGACTGGTTTCAGTAGATCTAAAAATGGACTGCCATAATATGACCTGTAGCCACTGTATCTCAAAAGCTTTTTCATTCTGTATGTGGATATATAGATATTTGTGATACATTGAATTCCTCTGTAACAAATGAAGATTTATGTTTGTAAAAAATAAATAAGACTAAACACAAGGTGATAGTGATATCCCTTTATTTAAAATAGGTATTTTCTTCATCGAGTTGTTCAGCTAAAAATATTTATTTGACATACTACTTCAAATAAAAAATAACTATAGTTTTCTTTTTTAAAAAATAATTTTTATCTAAAAAATTTACACAAATTTTAAAAATTACAGAAACATAAAAAAATAGAAGAAGATTCTAAAAAAAAGTGAATAATAAAGCAAGAAAAAGATATCTAAAGAAGCAATCTTTTTTGCAGCGGTTGCAATCATAGCAATTACCAACTCCTCTATCCTATATTGTATATCATAGTTTCCTTCTTCCAATAAACAAATATTCTAATCAATACATCCCAAAGTCAACAGTTCACTTTTATGTATTTATGTATAAAGGTGAAGAAACCTTTATAGAGAGTTGTCTTTGTTTTTTAAATGTAACAAGTGAAAATAAGTTTTGAGATAGCAATTCATGTTATATCGCAAGCCGCTACTTTCATTTCTTAAAGCAAGAGTGTCTCATTCATGGGATTTTTCTTTTTTTCTTTTTCTTTTTCAGCCATCCTCCTTTGAATGTATTGGAACAGGCAACAATTAAACAGTGTGTAGTGGGACCAAATCATGCTGCATTTCTTCTTGAGGTAAATTGCATACATTAGGCAATTAAAATATTGTATAGTTAAGGTTAGACCAACTTAATAATTGCTAAAAATGGTAATAATGCAATTTAAGCATAATGTTTAATAGACACTTTTTTCCTTCAATTTTAGGATGGTAGAGTCTGCAGAATTGGCTTTTTAGTTCAGCCAGACAGATTAGAATTGGGTAAACCTGATAACAGTGATGGGTAAGAATTATTTTTGTTCTGATTTGTAACAAGTATCAAATACTTTAATCCACTTTGTTTTTAAATGTTACTCACTTGGATTGTTAACAGAATTGAAAATAAACATGGAAGAATTAAAAAGAAATATTTTGATGTTCCTTTCTGATGATGATTTTATAGATATTAAAATTCTAATCTATTTGCATATAAATAATAAGAGAAATCATAAATATTAAAACAAATTTAGATGTTCTAACCAACATTGACTGTTGAATTGAATAGTCTTAATAGAATTGAATTGACATATTTTCATTTTTGATATTACCTCTTGCCAGGATATGTTTTCTGGATCCACATTTTTATCTGAGTTTTTAAACGGATATAGGAATGTTAACATTAATTCAAATCTGGGATTAAAAGCAGAAGTTTAAAATTTGATTATGTTAATTTATAGTCTTAACACATAGTAATTCATTTGAACACATCCACAATAGTTTCACCATGAGAGTTAATGCTACTTTTGTAATAAAACATTTTCTGATAAAAGAACTATATTGGCATGCTTGGCATGCTTGTCCTTGGTCCCTGTTAGACTGTCATAACCTTTAGCTAAATTTGGAAGATTCCCCAAGGGTGTTGCTTAAGCTGGTGTGTTACCAGACTAAGTCCCTGAGAATTTAAACCTGGGATTCCAGGGCTTGTTTTTAACCCATTTGGGATTGTATTGTGACTGATCTACCATCTTTTACTTTCAGTTCAAAGTTGAGCAGTGGCTCAGGGGCAGGAAGGACATCCAGGCCAGGCAGGACTAGTGATTCCCCATGGTTTCTGTCTGGTTCTGAAACTCTGGGCAGACTGGCAGGCAACACCCTTGGGTAAGTTTTGATAGGGTTGAGGCTGCAACGTGTTTGTATACCATGGTTATAAAAGGTTACCTTGGTTATGTGTGAATACGCATAACATCATCTCCATATGTGTGAAGATCATTCCAATGCAGCAATGGTTTAGGTAGTTTTCTTTAAATGCTACTAAGAACGATGTTATATTTCATCAGTTAAACTTAGATTTTGAAGAAATATTTAATCTACAAGTAGTCCTCGACTTACAACCATTCATTTAACCACCTTTCAAAATTATAATGGCACTGAAAACAGTGACTTACAAATGGTCCTCGAACTTATGATTGTTGCAGCATCCCCACAATCACATGATCAAAATTCAGGTGCTTGGCAACCTGCATGTATTTCTGATGATTGCAGAGTCCCGGGGTCACGTGATTGCGATTTGCAACCTTCTCCGCCAGCTTCCAATAAGCAAAGTCAATGGGAGAAAATGGATTTGTTTAACACCTGTGTTGTTTGCTGCAGTAATTCAGTCAGCATGGCAAAAAAGCTTATAAAAAAGCGAGCATGATTTAGTAACCACAACCTTACTTAACAACAGAAGTTCTGGTCCCAATTATAGTCATAATTTGCAGACTACCTGTACTTTAATTTTCAAATTAGGCTACTGCTATTACAGGTAGGTTAGATTTTTTTTCTTCAATAGTGGTAAGTATTTTAGATGAATATATGTCCTGCATATTTTTCCATGCAATACCAGTATTAAAAATACACTTGGAAAGCATTAAAACATTAAAAAGCATTTTAGGAGAAATATTTGAAGATACGTGTTGCTTTGTGTTCTGATTTATTGCTGCTTTTTTTGGTTGAATAAAGCTAGCATGATTTATAAATGATCCATGATAGCATTTCTAATTAGAATTCTAACTAGAATCATTTGAATATTTTTAACTTCTGTTGTTGTATTGTTCTAGAATAGATCACTCAATTTTAAAGATAGTGGTTGTGAACAGCTGCTAGTATAATCTTGCATGTGTTCTGCTAGTAAAAACAATTTAAAATGAAACCTGGCTAACATCAATGTTTTTTTTACATTTTTACTCCTAAACATTTTAAAACAATCACTGATCTTTTAGGGAAAAAAAAGAATGTTCCTGAAATAATGTGAGATTTCTTAATATCGATGCCTAAAAAATACTTAATGTGGTAAAAGTTTAAGCATGTTATATTTAAAGTAATTGTTTTTAAATTATTTGTAGATTGATATTCTAATTATAAAAGTCTGTGTCACATCTGCAAGTGAAAGGCTAATCATATTGTCCGGTGGATGGATGGATGTTGTATAGTGTTGCTTTGAGCAAATTACAGAATTGGAACCCTTGGTGCTCAGAGAAGATATGGGGGATAGCAAAGGAAAAACAATCTGTTGCAGGGTTTCTAACTTTTGCAAAACTGCAGAATTAACATGAATTAACTATCTCATGGATAGGGAACAGTTCAGTTCAGATACATAATCACTTTAAAAATAATTCAAAAACATTGATCCTTTGCTTTTAATTTTTTTTCTCAGAAGTCGATGGAGCTCTGGTGTGGGAGGAAGTGGGGGAGGATCATCTGGTAGATCATCAGCTGGAGCTAGAGATTCACGAAGGCAAACACGAGTTATTCGAACTGGACGTGACAGAGGATCTGGTCTCCTAGGTAGTCAACCACAACCAGTGATTCCAGCATCTGTTATCCCAGAAGAACTCATTTCACAGGTATGAATCTTGCTGAGGACGAATTACTTGAGATTTCTATGACAAAGAAATTAGTTGTGTCAGTGAATTGTTTTTAAACTACTTCCATTATCTCTCCCTCTCCTTCCCTCTCTCTTCCACCCTCCCTCTCTGTCTCAGAGAGGGGGGGGACTTCAGTTTCTTTTGCCTGCCTACCATTTTCTTTTAGTTTGATATGCAGCATATGCTTATCAGTTGTTCTCCCTTAATCTGACATGTAATAGGTTGTAAGTTCAAGAACTGATATTTAGTATGAATTGAAATCAATTTAGTTACTTGATGACAGACAGCATTTCTGTTTTAGAAAAAAAATAGTTCACTATTTGGAAGTCATTCTGTCCAAATAACAAACTATAAGAGATAATAACAATCTAAACCTAGATATCTGAACTTTAAACATTTTCTTAAGAATATAAAATGCATACTTTTGAAAATAAGAAATTTCCATTGACAGAAATGGAAAGGATTGAAAAATAGGCTAGTTGCTGAATATTTTTCAGGGTATGTCCATTAGTTTTGCTTGACAATAACAGAACTTATCACTCAAGCTTTTGAAAATAACTTCTTACTAAGTATTCTGAGAGATAATTGCTATTGTAATCATACACTCTTTTTTAATTTTTTTTA
The DNA here is from genome assembly GCF_049901715.1 of Pseudonaja textilis. Taxonomy (NCBI): domain Eukaryota; kingdom Metazoa; phylum Chordata; class Lepidosauria; order Squamata; family Elapidae; genus Pseudonaja; species Pseudonaja textilis. Next base: position 177,722,746 of record NC_141992.1, on the reverse strand, counting down.
AAATAAACTTTATTTACAAGAATTAAAAACATACAAATTTAAAAAATACAAAACCAATAGCGTATACACAACACATTCCTCTTTACATTTGATATCGAATTTGATATGTCCTAATAGTCATTGCTGATTCTTCTGACATTTCCATTTACTATCACATCTTAATCACTAAACAACTCACAATACTTTACTAATCTTCTCGTTGGTTTATGACTATTAATTAATAATACATTCATAATTTTTTAGATAATAAATAGAAAGATATAATGAATATATAATGATAATAATAGCAATGTAGGAGAAAAGAGGATTTAACACCTTTGTTATTTTTATACATTTCGTATAGATAGCTGAATATAATTTGTTTCTTGGGTTCATTTATGTTTTTTCCCTTTACAATTTACCCAGTTGTACCATTTATCCCATATCCTATAATTGTGTCCTCCTTCCCATTAATTTTGAGTGTGAGCCTCTCCAATTGGGCACACTCATACGTTTTTTGAATAGCAACATGTATCTGTGGTACATTTGGGTTCTTCCAATATTGTGCTAATGAGATCCGTGCCGCTGTTAATAGGTGGATGGTCAGATATCTTACTTTAGGGGTATAGGCCCCTTTAATCATTCTCAACAAGAACAGTTCCAGTTTCCACTCCAGCCCACACACTATAATTTCTTCTATCCACTCCTTTATTTTTAACCAATATTTCTTTATCTCAGGACAAGTCCACCATAGATGAAAATAGGTACCAAATTTCCTTTTACATTTCCACCAGCATGAGTTTGCTGTCAGAAATATTTTGGCCAAACTAGAGGGTGCCAGTTGCCATCTATACATCATTTTATACAGATTCTTCTTGCGTGCTACTGATTTAACTAATACAGTATTTTTTTTGCCAGATTTCTTCTCAGTCTTCCAACTCTATACTATAACCAAAGTTTTTTTCCCAAGCTAGCATAGGTCCTTTCACAATTCTCTTAGCCATTTCATATTCTAATAAATAATTATATAGTTTAAAGATCAACTTTTTCTCAGGACTTGAGAGTATTTTGACTAAATGCGTATCTTTTACTTCAATTCCATATTCCTTTATGTCTTTATTATATCTCAATTTTACTTGGAAATATGACCAATTATCAATGACTATCCCTTATACTTTGGTTCCTGTATCATTTTAATTCTTCCCTCTTTATCTAATATTTGATGGTACTTCAGTTTTTTACTGATACCCATCGTATTTAAGTGGAACATTGCCTCCATCGTTGAAAACCACCTCAGAATTTTGGTATAATGATTTCTTCTAATATCAGCCCAGATTTTAATTAATGACTTTTGGAATACATGTCTAGTAACGTATAAATTGTTTTGGCTATTCAGGTTCCACAAGTATGCGTGTCACCCTAATTGTAAATCGTGGCCCTCCAATTTTAAAATTCTATTGTTCCCTAGATTGATCCAATCTTTTATCCATACTAATGCCGCCGCTTTATAATTAGATCTCCCAGGCAGGGAGTCCAAATCCATCTCTGCTTTTATTATCTTGTAAATATATATTTTTTATTCTTGTTTTTTTCCTTGCCCAAATAAATTTCATCACAATTTTATTCTTCCACAATTCTTTTAAATAATTTTTTATCCAATAATATCTGAATTGTTTTAATTTTTTATCCAATAATATCAGAATTGTTTGAAATAGTCATACAATCTTGTCATAAAGAGTATATGGCAAATCTAAGACAAAGAACTTTATATTTAGGATTCAGAATGAGGCAAGCGTTCGCATATTTCCCAACTACTTTTACCTCTTAAGTCACTGCATAAGTGACACTGGGCTATTTACAGTAAAAGAGACTTTAAAAATTCTTAATGAACTGGAATTCACCCTTCATCTTCTTTCCAAAAGCATGTTGATTTTCAGCAGTCAGCATCCTTACCTTGCCTCAGTAATTCCTCTTGGAAAGAATAATTGCCATAAAAATGAACTAATGGAAAAGTTGGAAATATTTTTATAAAATATATAAAATATTTTATAAAATAAGTACAGTAAAGAGTAGAAAAATAAATAAAAGCTGAATTGCAAATGTAAGAGAAAAGGCAATGATAATTTTTAAAGTTATGTGCTTAGTAGAGGAATACTAAGCTTAAAAGCTTTAGATAGCTTTGCAAGGAATACTTTTATTTCTTTTTAGTGCTACTTCATGCAGAATGTGTAGTTCTATATCTGCTCCCATTCTCTGATCACTTTATCTCTTTGTATGCAGTATGCTTACAAGTTAATGATTTCTAGTTTTGTGATATGTATAGAATTTCATTCTATTGTCATTTTGTGCAGCTACACTATTTTCTCAGGCTATTAATCTGGTGCCTTTGTTAAAATAAAAATAATTTATTTGTTCCTCTAATGTTGGGTTTTATACTAGCACCATGCATTCTAAACTTGTTTGTTGGTAACTCAAATAAAACTGAAAATTAAGTGTAAGATTAAAAAACCCTGAAGCATTCCCTAGAACTAGATCAGGAGTGTCAAACTCATGTTTTCACGGTGTCGTCACATGATATATCACCACTTTTTCCCCCTTTGCTAAACCTGGCGCATCTGGCCTGTGGGTTGCGAGTTTGACAGCCTGAACTAGACTAAGGAAGAGTGATTTTTTGTTTGTTTGATGCCTTGTCCAGATTCTATATGAAAATGAATAGGGAAATCTTCTCATCTGAATCTTCTCCATCTCCATTCTGCTAACTACATGGCTGGGTAGAATTCATTCATTTGTAGAATAATCACAATCAGACATGTTGGAATTTAGATAGAGAGAGTAGGGACAGGTGGAACTCTCAGGAAGGGATCTGGCAGATTTAAGATTCTCTTTGCCACAGTTCACTTGCATTTTCTGTTGCATAATTTTAATTGCACTAAGAACTTGTATTTACTTTTTAACTTATTTGTAGTATTTAGTTTAATTTCTCAGGAATATATTATTTTTGTAAATCGAATTGTCTTGAGAATCATGTACTCAGCTTAATGTGTGTATGCATTCTGTTTTGTATAGGCACAGGTTGTTTTACAAGGAAAATCTAGAAGTGTAATTATCAGAGAGCTTCAACGGACGAATCTTGATGTTAATCTTGCGGTGAACAACTTGTTGAGTCGTGATGATGAGGATGGTGATGATGGTGATGATACAGCAAGTGAATCCTACCTTCCTGGAGGTTTGTGTGGGAAATGTTTTCTTATTTTTCTCAAAAAAATCTTTTTAAGCTCTTATAAGAGTTTTGTAGGTATTCGTTCTGCAATATTTATAAATAATTAACATTCTCTTCTAAAAATATTCATGTTTTGGAAGAAAGAAAGAAAAGAATAGGTAAGGCAAAATCAGGCCAGTTTTTTATTACTTTTACTACTGGAGTGAATATGTAAAATATGAGAGTTGAAAGGAACCTTAGGAATCATATAGTCTAAAATACTGCCTAGTGCAGGAAGACACCACACAGAATCATGAAATGTAAGGGTCTTTGGAGGTCATCTGTATTATTGTTCAATTTGAAATTTTGTGTTATAAGAATGTACATATTTTGAGTATCTTAATGGATACAGTTACAGTATACTTTGAAAGGTTTCTATTAAACAATTCATACTGAAACAAGTTTCTAATGTTTACATATAAAAAAAGTCAAGAAAGAGCCTGAGTAACTTGGTTCAAAAACATGTAACTATTGCATAGGTTAATGTTTGGGAGTTTGAGATATAATAAATCAACCCACAATTAATGATTGTTTTTGTGCCACAGATTATGTATGTCTTAGAGATAAATAACAAAGCACACTGCATGAAAAAAAATGAATCTTTATATCTTGTTTATTTCTTCACAATTACTTTCTAAGGCAGACCTTTGTTAAAACAGAAATTGTTGAAGTAAATAGATTATACTAAAACAAGAAGCTGGAAGGCACTTTTATATTACTTTCAATAACCAGAGAATTAGCTTAATGTTCATATTTTTAGAATAAATCTATTGCAGTTTAAATACTGCATTTTTAGAAATGAGTGGAATAGTAGTTCTGAAGCATAAGAAATGCCTGGGGAAGAAATTAATGTGGTTATGATTAGACAAAGGTGTTTTTTTTGATGGCGTAGTATTTAGCCATAACTAAATAACAATGTGAGAGTTGCCTTGAGATTCCCTTTGATTAAATAAAACAAAAAATAACACACCTAAATATGAATTGCTACTGTGAGGTTTAGAATGTTATTGTTTTACTACTGATTCTACTAACTAGTGGTTTTCTAGTTGGTTAATATATTACTTTTGATCAATTATTATATAGGTAGTCCTTAACATACAAACAATTCACTTAGTAACCACTCGGAGTTACAGTAGCACTGAAAAAAGTGACTTATGACTGTTTTTCACACTTACAACTGTTGCCGCAGCCCCATGGTCATGTGATCAAATTCAGATGTTTGGTAACATGACACATATTTATGAGGGCTGCAGTGTCCCGGTGTCATGTGATCATCTTTTGCATCCTGACAAGCAAAGTCAGTGGGAAGCCAGATTCACTTAAGGATTGTGTTACCAATTTAAGAACTGCAGCAATTCACTTAACAACTGTGATAAAAAAAGTTGTAAAATGGGGTAAAATTCACTCAAGAACGGTCTTGCTTAGCAGCAGAAATGTTGGGGTCAATTGTGTAAGTCATCCATTTCTTATGTTTTTATCCATATGTTTGTTGAAATGCCCTTTTTCTTAGTTTATTAACATTATAATAAGTATTTTAGCTTCCAAAGTTATTTATTTATAACTCCAGGTAGCATATATACGATTAAAAAAATCAACAATATAAAACCCCAGACCCCCCCCCCCCTGTAGTGGTGACAAACACAATCATACAATCAGCAATGCATTCCATAGGCCTTATTGATGCTGCTAATAAGCTGTATTTAAGACCAGTTTGGTTTGTATGGTGTCCTGCAGTTCAGCAAGTTGAATGGTAGAACAGATCTTAATTTAAGGCAATTTATTATTTCTCATGGTAGAGATACATAATTTAATGCCTTGGTTGCACATAATTTATTTATGGAATTTTATAGACTGCTGGTTTTAAAAAGGAAGTATTAAAAAGCACTTTGTAATTTAATATGCTCACACTGGCAGTGATGTTTTTCAGTCTGTTTTTGTTCATTTTAATAAAAGAAAGTCAAAGTGATTTTTATACTTGATGTCAACTCACATATTCTTCTCAGCCAGGGTAGACAACTATGACCACTTTGCAATTTGTCGACTTCAAATCCCATAATTTCTGAGCCGGTTAAAGTCCACAGGTCATAAAAAAGCCATAGTTGCCCACTCTTTTTACACCTAAGTGTGTAAAATTAAAAGATTGGAATAAAAATCCTTATACAAATAAATATAGCTGCTGTAATAATAAACACATCTTTGAGTTACCTGCTGATAATATTTGAAAACAATGTGGGGAAAGAAATATGTTACTCAGGGATAACATGACATGTCAACACTGGATTCTGGTTTTGGGAAAAGCCAGAGAATGAAGCTAATAACAAACTAATAACATATACATTTACACATCACACTAAACTTGGCTAAACTAGTGACAGACAGTTTGTTAGAGATGTTCACTCACACATGAATCTGCAACTAAGTCAGCCTAACTGACAAGGCGCTGATAGTGAAAATGATGATAATTAAATTTATACCCTACTGTTCTGTTTAATATGTGACACCTTATAGTAGTAAAATAAAATATGACATTTAAAATGGAGCATTACAATCAGTACAGTGAGAATGAGAAATTAAAACCATGTTTGTAGTTTGAAAGCTTTCCTGCTATAAGAGAATTGCCAAAGCTGTGTCAATGTCAGAAAATATTTGTGTGGGAAAAAAATCAATACAGCTATATGAAATAAATTGCTCTTTTAAAAGCAATTGTTAAAAGCCTTGCTAGCTGATTGTTAAGATTCTGATTCTCATAAGCATTTCCACAATTCTGTTTTATGGTTATGCCAAGCTGTTATTTTGTTTGGCTTATACAAAACGTTTTAATTCTGACTGCAGTATTCAGTAGCAAATGTGTATCACATCTGAGGCAAAATAGTAATTAAAGAAAAAACTTTAGAGTAGCTATTTTATTATCATTTAAAACACGTTTAAATTCTAAGGCAGTAGTTATTTGATAGTTGAATGCTTGTTTGACCCCCCCCCCCACCTCAAGGGTCAAATTTATGGGCAATTTAAATCTAATCTGTGATTAGTCTTATACAATAGTATAATTCTGTTCCTGCTGAATTGACCAATTTTCTTTTCCAGAACATTTTAAACTTGCAATCAATGCTACAGTATAACTCTATTTGTTACCAAATGATTTTCAAAATCATATCACTTTAGCAACTTTAGTGCAGAGATATTAATTTGATTTTTCATTTGAATATCATATGCTAAATAATGCATAAGGCAGAGGAAATATACCCTACAGTGCTTTTTTCTTTAGTTTTCACTAAGTAGAATTCAGGACATACCTCTCAGATCACGAAGAAAAAATGATTTTCAGCATGTTTTATTAGATTTAGAATTACTCCTAGTTGCAGATCTGGAAGAGAAAATTACTTGTCTGAGTCCCTTTGCTAGTGACTCTCCCCTTCAGTCTAAATGTAACCAAAAAAACCTTTCTAAAATCCTAAAAACACAGGGGTAGCTGAGCAGCTATGCTGTCATACAGTTCTGCACATTTTATTTTTTTTAATGGTAATGCCATATATAAAGATATAATGAGGAATTCATTTTGGAAGAAGAAAAATAGAGGGCAACGTTTATCCAGAGAAATATGAACTCATTTTAAATTAGTTTATTGTATATTTCCTGCTTAACAGTGTCTTGAATTTCTGAGCATGGACAGAATTCGTTGTAAAAAGAGAAATCTTGGTCTCATTTTGATGTTAAAAGGAAGACTATGTATCACATTTTCATAGTGATCGAGATCAGGGAAAACTAACCTTTTAGAGAAGATTATTGTTTTGTCTAATAGGACAATATTTTCATTTTTTGAGTTGTGAGAAAATGAGAAGATTTAACAAAAGTAAATAATTAAGAAAACTTAAAAAAATAAAGAGATCAGAACACATCATCTCCTTCAACCAGAACCCAGATAAACAGGGACTCACGTCAGACAAACAGTCAAGCAGAAAGCAAGACCTCAATCAAGGAATTACCAGGGAGAAAACCATACCTCCACCAATATTGCTAAGATAACTACTGTATATATACAGTAGGGAGCAATCCCCATACTCAGTAGTACTGATCATGTTGCCTAGTCAGGTGATGAAATTTCTACAAATAAACAACCAAGCTCAGAGAGCCCCAAGAACTCCACAGCTACATATTTCTCTTCTGTTGAAGTGAGAAATTGATCTGGATTCTTAACAATCCTGGAATTGAATGGTAGAACTATACCTATTATATGAAAAAGCTTAAATTTTGAATGAATGTAAAAAAATAATACAATATATGTCTTATCCAGGTTCTTGGTGAGAGTTCAATTTGCCAACAGTTCAAGGAAACTATAAGAATACATCTTAAAAATTTATAAGAATATAGGATCATTAATTAGTTCTCAACATAAATTTGTACAACCTTTTTATAGAGTGAAATGTCTTGCCCATATATGTAAGATTACAAAGGAAAGCAATAAAAGGTTGGTTTATTTGTTAAATTGCAGTAAACATTTTAGATTATAGTGAATTAATATATATTATATGAATGATAGTCTAGTTTTTATTAAAGTGAATAATATGAATTCTATTTGCTTATTTAAAAGATTTATATGCTACTTACCTTCTTATGCTCTGGGCACAAAGACACAGTAAATATATACATTGCACTATTATTAAAAACAATATATAGAGATGTCTAACTACATTTTAAACACCACCCTAAAATGTAATACTGGGGAGAGGTACTATTGTCTGATTGTTAGTTCTATAATATGTATCTGCAATGGACGAAACAAATTGATTTGCATTTTCAGCTGGATATGGTGGGGTTGATATCTTTGATGGAATATCTAACAGATAGAGGAGCAAGACAGTTAAGGGAGGAAACAAGGCCATTAGAGAAAAGGAATGGAGAATTATGAGAGAAAGACTAGGAGTAACTAACTTTGCCTTAATTACACTATATATAAATTGTATGAGAGAATCACTTAGTTTAGTTTTCAAATTTCTTTTATGTTAGTCTACAGTTTTTACAGTTTTTACAGTTTTTACAGTTTTTACAGTATGTCACATGGTACTTGTTTCCTGAACTTGTTGGTCTTGTGGAGTGTGACATGACCAAAGAATGCACACATGGCCCTGTGGAAATAGACATTCAGTGTACCCCAAAGCAATTAGCAAATAGTAAAGCAGTTTCAGTGTTAGAGTAATGTGGAAACATAAACAGAAAACCTTTAGCATATTTGATTCTATATTCCAGTCTAGCTGAAATTTCTGCAGCATCCCAATGGTTCGACGTAGAGTGTACTATAATCTTGCTTAAGCTTATCATCCCACAAGTAACCAAATCTAGGTTTCCTCCTTCAGGATTTATCAGCTGAATGAAAAACCTAATTGCCATAGTTACATGGCTGTGTAGCATCTGTGCTGGATTTAAAAGCCCCCCTGGGCTGAAAATGTGTTACTTAAGGAGGAATATAGGCATGTCAAGGAACAAGTTACAATCTGGATCCTGAACCCAGCCTAGAATCAATGTAACACCATCTTGTCAGAGTTACCTTATTCTGCTACACTATATCCAGTGCTTTATAGCCTGGAGATCCACAACAACTCTGAAGATGTTTAGTTCATAAGAAAGGAACATTATAATTATAACTTATCAATATTGTTAACAGTATTGAGGGCAAACATTTGGTGGGTTGCCTTTCTGTATGCATGTAAAAGTAAAAGCTGTAACTCACATTTGATTACTGGTGACTCTGTGGAAATGATCATGTAATTGTCTTGGCAACAACACCGAATAGTTTGTTATTGCTGCCTTCTAGGATTTTTCTGCCCCAACTTCTTAGTCTAGTTTACAACTCTGATAGTTCAAGGTACCCACTCATTAGCTAACTAAATCTTACCCTGCTTAGCAGTTAAGATGATAGTTACAATATTGCTGTAGTATTTTGCTTTGCAGTTTCAAAATGGGTAAATCAGACTCCGAGCATGAATGCATAAGAAAAGTAATAGCTGTGAAATATGATGTTCTAATGTGATTCACTGAGCATTTTAAATAGTTACTGGAAAGCAAGAACCAATACTTCTTTGGAGGGTCAGTAGGAAAGGGAATTGAATTATATTATTCAGTACTCGGATCAGAAGTTTAAATTAGGAAGAAAGGAACTAAGGTGCTGGAAATTATCCAATTTTTTCATTTAGTTAATATGTGGGAAATTTTCTGAATCAAATGCTATTGGTTAGAGTTTCTTCTTTTGTGAAACTTCACATACCTCTAACCTGTTTTTTAAAAGTAATTGATTTTTTCATTAATTAGATGTGGAAAAGTAACTAAGATGTATTTAAAAGCAAATCTTCCTACTCTTAGTTGCTACTTGTAGTTTGTAATTCAGAAACGCAATATATTTCCTATAGGATACCAAAGGTGGAGAAGTGGAAAGTTATTGAGGTACTGCTCCATTGTGGTGTAATTCTTGGATGGACGCTGAAAGGATTGCATAAACCAGTGTTTTCTTAAAATAGGGCAATAGGACATGGTTTCTGGGAAGAAATACAGTAATGATGGACATGGGAAAATAGGGGACATACATATTTATATTATATATTGATCTGTAAAAATCAAGGTCAGATTATTTGAATGGAATAATGATCTCAGTGGGATTATTTGTAGGAGTCAGACAGATAGTACTTGACAGCTAAGAATTCAGTTATGGTAGAAAAGAAATGGGAAATAAAAGAATTGGACATGACGTTATAGCGAGGCTATGGAATTAAAGCGACAGGTGAGTAAGGATAAACTAGTGTCTGTTGTAGGTGGATTATGTGTGGCAAGTTGTTAGTTAGGAGTCTATTAAAATGCAAGGTGTTGAATTTATAAAGCTTGAGATTTACTGGATAAACTTAACTGTGCCTGCTGACAGTTTAGGCAGCATTTCTTACCGTGCTGGAAATTAAATTTAATAGAAAGTGGCAGAAAAAAAAAGCTATTACCAGAAGGGCATTTGTTTGTTCTAACAACAGCTGAGATTTTATGCCAAGATTGTGATTCAAAAGTGGGACATTCTCCTGCCCTATCAATAGTTCAGTTAACTTGATACTGTAAATGTAGTCTCATAAAATATTTTCTTCAGGAGATATGTGTATGTATTTTTGCATAGTCATCTGTAGACTCCATTAAAATGACATTTTTCAGCTTAGGTAACAATTGTCTTAGTTTCAGATAAAATTAGAGGTTCTTTCTTCCTTTTTTCTTTTCTTTTGAAGGAAGCATTTCACATGCTGTTTTCTGGAACGATTTAGTCTCTCTTTATATTGCTTAACTGTTCATAGCTTTGTCTAATACTTGAGTTCTTAGGATGAGGTTAGACTTAATGGCTTGAAGCAGCAAGTAGGCAGTTGATATACAGTACATACCATTGGATTAGCATTCTAGGATATTTTGTTTGATTGAAATGCGAGCAGTAGGCAAAATGTTTATATGTTAGGGAATTGGAAGAAAAGATCAGTTTTGTTGGTGGATTTGTGATGGTGTTGATGGTCTTTCTAGATTATTTTCAAGTAGCTGATAATTTACCTCAGATCCTTGTCTCCTCTTATAGAGGATCTTATGTCTCTTCTGGATGCTGACATACATTCTGCTCACCCAAGTGTCATTATTGATGCTGATGCTATGTTTTCAGAAGATATTAGTTACTTTGGTTATCCATCCTTTCGGCGCTCATCACTTTCCAGGCTAAGCTCGTCCCGAGGTAATTTTGCACCTTTTTTTCTTTGTAAATAAGTAGTATTGCTGTGCAGTACTAGTTATAGCACATGCTGGTGATTTCTGTCTTAGATTTGTGTGTGCAATTTCTTTTCTAAATTTAGACAATTAAAAAATTTCTTCTAAGTTGTAACATTTCAAAAATATTCTAGTAAGTTACAGAATAATTACTAGTACTATGTTTGAAATGTCTTGACAGATGAAATGTGCATGAGGCTTTTAAAATTGTCTGCCCGAAGCCAGTATTTTTTAAACAAAGACTTATGGAGGATTGGCCTAAAAACTTATTCTCTTCTGAAACATCCCAGAAAATCACTTGTTTACTTTAGAATAAGTTAAAATTAGTTGGTACATAGGGAATTTTCTGCCTTCTCTGATATGAAGGCATAATTTTATAGCAAATATAGAAAACCTACCTATGTTCAGATGGGTAGCAGTGATAGTTATATGTCAGTCAGATAGTTAATAATTTCTTTGAAAAATATAATATCAGCGACACTTTAAAATATATTAAGCCTAGTCATTATTATTTTTTTTCATTTTAGAAATAGCAGCTACAGAATATTTTGCATAAAAACAAATTATAAGTAAGATTTGAAAATGTATGAAATCCAATACTGGATCTGGTGCTTCCTTCAAAAGAACTAGTACTTTGTCCAGAGCATTTTATTAGTTGTTAATCCAACCTCTGCTACAAATCATTCTTGAATTTCATTCTACCCATTTAATATTTTTCATAGTATTCACATGCATAAATATTTTAGTTCATTATGTTAAGTTAGTTAAAAATGTATTATGGTTGCTGTACATTGTGAACATATATGGCTTCATTGTGCTATTTATGAAGCTTCTAAAATGGTAGACATCTCAAAGTCTCTTTACTTTGTTTTAGATTAATTCCCACAAAATCTAGCTAGAAGGGCAAGCAGAAATTATGAAGATCACAGTTGAAGGGAAATGGGTTGCTTACTCATGCTAGTGAAGATTAAAACCAAAGGCCTTATCTATATATGCATAGGTCTTGGGGACAATCTTAGACTTATATACATGCCACTACCTCTTTTTAATGCACATCCTAACTCTCCTCATTGTAGTCTCATTAGAAGTCAACTAAATTATGAGGTCTGAATAAGAGGAACAAAATGTCAAAACATTAGTAATAGAGAAGTTATGAGAAAGCTAGATGGACATTCATTTTTGAACCAATTGTTGAAGGAAGTGGAGAATAAGGTGACAGTGATAGAAAACAAAGTAAAGAAGTAAGGCAAAAGAACGGAGGCATGTTTTGATTAAGAATGTTATTAAATAAGGAGTAATATAGTTTAAATGCATTATGTGCATGTATAAACATTCATCCCCTGATTTTTCTTAAATCCCTTCCCTTTTCCTTTCTAAGGTTATTTCTATGTTAAGATGAAAAATCCTTATTTTCGATGTATATATTCTCTTGGATATTTAGTTTGATTACCTGACTTAACATTTTAATTGTATGAGAGAACTGGCGTACTGGCTTTAGACAATTTGTAGGCCAATTGAAGGGAAAGCATTTTGGTAAGGAACATTTTCCTTAAAAAAATCTTTCTAGAACTTTTCTGATTTCAAAATTTTCCTTTAATCAACTTTATTCTTGAACTTTAAAAAAAAAATCACATCAAGTGCTATATATTTTGTTTGAAGGGTTGGATTAGCAAATTTACAACACCATAGGATTGGGTGTTAACCTTTTCAAGTGGTGGTGGGGGAACTGCTGAGACTCTCTAATAAACACTCCTTTTTTGCTAGATTAAAAGTCTCTTCAAATCCTTGTTAGTGGAAACTAGGTTTTGTTTTGTTTGTACCGTTTGATACATCACCCATAATATACTCTTTGCATATGGTACTACAAATTTTGAAGAACACTTTATCTTGTTTTATATATCCGATGATATAATTAAAAAAAATGAATTCATTTTAGGTAGCTTGAAGCTTCCTGGGTCTGAAAAAGATTTTGAGTATCATTCTGATTTTGGCAATAATAGTACATATGCTTGAAAGGGTTAATATTTTGAGTGTTGCATGCCTTTTTGATGTTTATATTTTATAATAGATTATAATTGCTGTTAGTTGCATCCTGAAGGGTCTTTACTAGAGAGTGGCTTACTTTTATCCCACTGGTGTGACCCAATTGCATACCAGTTCTCCTTCTTCCCTTAGAGAGAGACTCTGAGCTGTTGCGTGAACGTGAGTCCGTTTTACGTTTGCGTGAACGAAGGTGGCTTGATGGAGCCTCATTTGATAATGAAAGAGGCTCTACAAGCAAAGAAGGAGAGCCAAACCTTGACAAGAAGAATACACCTGTCCAAAGCCCAGTCTCACTAGGAGAAGATTTGCAGTGGTGGCCAGATAAGGTACTGGATTTTTTTAAAATTAATATATAAGATGTGTTAACTATATATTTACATTTCTTCTCTTTCCAACAGTCTGAAAATACACTATTTGCTTGTGTTACCTTTATGTGGTCTTAATCTTTAATTAATGGTTTAGACATACATACTTACATACATACATAAAATATTGACCTTAATGACAGGACAATTCATCTACAGATAGTCCTCAACTTATAACCAATTGTTTAACAGCCATTTAAAGTTCCAACTGCCACAGATAGGTTTCTTTATAACCTATAAAGCACTTCCAGCAATCATAAATCACCCCCCTCCCCAGTCAGGTGACCAGAGTCTGATGTTTTACAACCTGTTTACACTTACAACTAGTTGCCAGGCACCCATGACCATGTATGTAAACGCCATTAGTAATCTTCTCTGACCCAGAAAATCAGTGGGGAAACCAGCAGGGAAGGTTGCAAACTATCATGGAGCTGAGATTTCCTCCCCACTCTTTGAGGGTGAAAGGCAGTGGTGCAATTCAACCTGTGTAACAACCAGTTTAGTGAGTGTGCACTTCGCTGCCTGTGGATCTCAGCTTCCATGTGGAGTTGAGATCCACAGGCAGCCCTTCTAGAGAAAAAGAGCTGCCTGCTAAGGTAGGCGGAAATCCTCCAAAAGGCTGCAGAAATGGAGGTCAGATTTGAAAGATCTGAGCTCCATTTCTGCAGCCCATCAGAGCAGTTTTCTTCTGTGCATGGAGAAGAGATGAATTGTTCCAGTAGGGTCAAGAAACAGAGCTTAGACCCTGAAAATCACAGCTCCATTCCTGTAGCCTGCCAGAGCATTTACTTTTGGCACGCTGGGGAGCTGAACTCTGCAGGCAGCTCTTTTGCTCCATCCATTTAATGCTCTAGGGGATTTTTTAATGACTGTAACCAGTCATCTCGCTTTACAACTGTTTTGTTCAATATTGAGGTTTCATATGTCAGTTGTGGTTGTAAGTTGAAGACTACCTCTATTGCCTTAAACAGATTAAATGTAGCATGCTACTGGTTTTGGCTGGACCCTTAATTTTGGCATCTGGTATACTATGTCTTCTGGAAACTTAACTAATTATTTTTCTTAACAGTTTTTCAATTTTTCTACATGTCTTTTTTTTCTTTGGCAGCATGGGATTGTTTTTCCCTGAGACTGAGAGAAAAGACAAAAATCCTTTGTCTTCGTTTTACCTTTCTCCATTTTTATTTACCCAATGTAAACTAACCTTATCAGGAAGGAAACAATTTAGTAAAATTGTATTAAGTAGTAATTAATGATACTTATAAACTTTCTCAGTCCACTCTGATATGGATGAGGTTTATGAGCAATCAATTGACTAAAAAGCTGTGTAGAAAAGTCTTTCCCGATTTTACAAAGTATGATTTTTATCATTCAGCTTCAGTCTTCACAAATTGACAGATTTTTATTTAACCAGATACACGTTTCTTACCTTGGTATTCCTGTGCGATAACATCAAGGTGTACAATGTTGAACATTTAAACTTATCTGATTTTGTAGGATGGAATGAAATTTATTTCTATTGGTGCTCTGTATTCTGAATTGGTGGCAGTGAGCAGTAAAGGGGAGCTCTATCAATGGAAGTGGAGTGAATCTGAACCATACAGAAATACACAGGTACATATACAGTTATATTTGTTTGGTTGATTCATTATCTGCCATCAAGTTAATAGTGACTCTTGGTGATCACATAGATTTTCTCCATGATAATCTGTCTCAGCTTGGTATTTCAGATGCTCCAGTGGTGTACCCATTGCCGCTATAATTCATTCCATCCATCTTGCGTTTGATCTCTTCTTTTCTTTCCTTCCTCTTACCTTTTCCATCTTTATAGTCTCCAAAAAGTTAGATCCTTGTATAAGGTGTCCCTAGTATAATAATGTCAGTCTGGCCATTTGTGCCTTGAGTGATTTGTTTAGTGATCCATTTGTTTATTTTCTTAGCGAACAATTCTATTTAATGGTATCAAATATATATTTAATAAACACTTATGTGCTATGATTACATCAAAGTGTGACCAAAATCTAGTACTAGTACTATGCAATAAGTGGAGTGATTTGGCATCCAGCATAATGGGAAGAGCAGCAGTGATAACAATGAATTTTTAGCAAGAGCTGCTTGACCTTTTCTGATTTGTAATTCTGTCTTAGTTGAATAGAAGAAAATAACTTTCATGGCAAAAAGTGTGCTGCAGTTCTTGAAGATGAAATTGAGATGGGACAAAATCTGCTTTTTAGTTGACCCTTGGCAGGAAAGTAATGCTAGGAGTTTATTGATGAGTTCATAACATACTGTCTGATGGTTTTATTTCCAAAGAATCCATCAATACATCATCCACGTGCAGGTTCATTGGGATTGACAAATGAGAAGATAATTCTTCTTTCTGCAAATAGCATTAGAGCAACTGTTGCTACTGAAAACAATAAGGTATGAAACATTTGAGAAAACATTTTCATTTGCTTGTTTTTATTAGTTTTTATCATTCTAATAGTATTTTTTATGAAATTGTTATTAAATTTTAATTATTAATTTTATCAGTTTATTGCAAAATAAAGTTAAGGGTTTTAATTGTTGTCAGCTACCCGAAGCTGTATAATTGGTACAGAAATAGTTAAGTAAAAGAGAAACTTCCTTAACAAACAAACAAAAGATGAAGAAAAAGCAGCTATAGAAAGTTAATAAAAACCATGCTGGGGTTTTTCTGCCTTGAATATGCCCCCCAAAACTCTTGCTTCGTAAAATTATTCAGAAAAATTATTTTGTTGTTGTTGTTGTTGTTAAAATTTCATCTCAAACTTGATGGTAACAGATTGTTTATGTTGTGTATAAAGAGTTGCCAGTAATTATTGGTTAATATAAGATTTTGAAATGAAACTATTTTTTTCCCTTTCAGGTGGCTACTTGGGTAGATGAAACTTTGAGTTCTGTAGCTTCTAAATTAGAACATACTGCACAGACCTACTCAGAACTTCAAGGAGAACGGATAGTTTCACTGCATTGTTGTGCCCTTTATACCTGTGCTCAGTTGGAGAATAATTTATATTGGTGGTAAGTGTATATTTCAAAGTTTGAAATATACTTATATGTTTGCAAAGAACAAAAAATCTCTGCTGATCAGCTTATGTAGTTAAGTTTGAAGAGGTTTTTTGTTGGAAAAGCAGTAGGTGAAAACATGATAAAAAAGATGCCAAAATTGATTGTATCTATTAATGAAATGAAACACTATCGTAACAAAGAATAAGAAAAGATCAGTGCCGCCTTCAGTTTAGAAACCATTTTTTTCCCTACAGTAAATTTCTAATTTTTATTGATCAGGAAGATGGAATATTAGAAATTGTAGTCTCAACTTATCTAAAAGACAGTAGATTTATTGCATGTGAGAGAGAAAGAGAGAGGTGCTTGATTAATTTCATTAAAGATTACAACAGGTAATAATAGATCAAACACCAAACATGCTTTTAAATTATTGGGATTTAATGCAAAAGTTGGACTCATGTATTGAAAAATGTTGAAAAACCAAAACTAGGATCTCCAAGTGTGCTCAACAATGACTAATAGATTTCTGGAAGTAAATTTGGGCTGTGTGTTGCTAACTTATTTCAGTAGCTGAGAAGATGGCTGTATTCAAAATGTCCAAATAAACAGCATCATAATCAAACATAATTGTATCTTACATAGCCACAGATGGAACAGTTGTCTGCAGAACTGCAAAATGCTGTCAGGTGCTCACTGAGGATCAGACCATCTGCTGCTAATCACAGACATTTCACATCAATCTAAAAAAGACTAGAAAGGATCAGGTTCCAATGACATAAAACCCCCAAAACATTCCTGAATATGAGGTCACAAACAGTTTCAAAGAGAGAGAGGGAGAGCCTGAGAAAGGTAGAAAAAAATAAAAATAATTGCAAAAGAGAAAGGCAGAAAGAAACAAAGGGCAGGCTGGCTATTAAACCAAGACATAGAAATAGTTAAGGAAAGAAAACTATGAAAGCCAGAGAAGATTTTGGGAAAACTAAAGACCTTAATGGAAGCTTTCAGTGGTAGGCAAGAAGATAGAATATACTAACTTGGAGTATAATCAGATAGAAGAAGACTGGAAAAAATAGGGATCTATTTAAGCAACACAATCATGCATGCACACTTCAGAGTGCTGGATGAAACTTGCTGGGAAAACATTCTGTCTACTTTTTATATATGAAATGTCTTAATTTTCTAATCTTGGCCTCCAGTGACATATTTTCCATAAATTTCATATTTGCCCTTTGTTTCTTTCTGCCTTTCTCTTTTGCAATTATTTTTATTTATTTCTACCTTTCTCAGGCTCTCCCTCTCTCTCTTTGAAACTGTTTGCGACATCATATTCAGGAATATTTTCCATAAATTTCATATTTCATATATATTTCATATGTAAAGTACATATTCTTAACTCAGTGTGAACAGCTAACTATTAGAACCACAATTTTAGGAACTGCCTGATCTAATCTTACCTTCCCAAGTCTTAAAACTTTTATTGGCTAGATATATTGTTTTTATTGTATCTTGTTTTAATTTCTTCCTCTACTTTATTACACCCATTTCATATTAACACTAATATTTTTCTTCTTAGGGGTGTAGTTCCTTTTAGCCAAAGGAAGAAGATGCTGGAAAAGGCTAGAGCCAAAAATAAAAAGCCCAAGTCTAGTGCTGGTATATCTTCAATGCCAAATATCACTGTTGGTACTCAGGTATGTACAAGCTGATTTTTTTTAAAAAATGAACAAATTGAACTACAAATGAGTTGCAGAATATCACTGTATCTCTCAATGGAATTCTTAAGTGGAAGCACCTTGTTTTCTGAACTGACAAAATTTCTGATATCCATAGTATGTGCTGTGCCTGGTAAATATTATATTTGTTTCTCTGCCTTTGTTTTCTCCTTAATCGCTGACTGAGCTATAGTTTTAAGCATGCTGATGGTCTTACTGTTAGGAAACTGTGTCCTGATTATTTTACATTTAAACATTCATGTGTATTTCAGTATCACATTTTTACCTATAAAATACAGTTTTTCCTTCTGATTTTTTGCTGTTTAATTTACTATAACTAGTTCATTATCTCTTTATTTCAGGTGTGTTTGAGGAATAATCCTCTCTATCATGCTGGTGCAGTGGCCTTTTCAATTAGTGCTGGAATTCCTAAAGTTGGTGTTTTAATGGAGTCTGTTTGGAATATGAACGATAGCTGTAGATTTCAGCTTCGATCACCAGAAAGTTTAAAGAACATGGAGAAAGCTAATAAAACTACAGAGACAAAGTACGTGCTCTAAAATATTGTGAGGAACTTCTTGGTCATGGGTGAAAATCTTTGAGAAACATTGAATTATGGGTCTCAGTCTGCTAACATTTTTGACCTACATGGAATTCTGTTTGATTATAATATATACTCTTAAATATTTCTCTGAGGGCTATAGCAAATAATGGATAAAAGCAGTTAGGTAAGCAGCCTTGAATAATGCATACTTTTCAGGGCTTTTGAGTTTTTATTTCAATTCCAGTTTTCACTAAGGACATTTTTTAAATTTATACATTTTAAAGAGTTTTTAGAATTTGATATTAACAATGCTTACTATGTAAGGATACTAGAAAAATGAATAAGTATGTCCAAAGCTTTCACTAATCTTTATAATGAATTTATGAGAAAAAATAGAAATAATGTAAACGGGACAAGAAACAATGAAATGGCAATTCCAGAGTAAAAATATGAATTCTAAGCCTGACTGACTCAAAGTACATGAATTATTTCTTTCCTTGAAATCTTAGGCCTGAAAGTAAGCAGGAACCAGTGAAAACTGAAATGGGCCCACCGCCTTCTCCAGCCTCTACTTGCAGTGATGCGTCTTCAATAGCAAGCAGTGCATCAATGCCATATAGTAAGTTACATGGAAGGAAATAGTTCATAATTGCATTGTCACCAATTTTCCAGTTGTAGTTTTTTATCCATAATTAACATCTAAATAATTAAAATCTTAAAACAGTTATTTGGAAAATGTCAAACTTTTGATAAATTTATAGTTTTTATTCCTTTTAATCACTGATGTTTTCATATTTTCTTCATTATATTGACTATATTTGAATTAGCATCAAGACACAATTGCTCTGAATTCTGCCTGTTGCTTATAGGTAGCGCATGGCCCAATTGCTCCCCTTGCAATCTCCAGCCAGTGGGAGTTACTAATTCATCCCAGCAGTGTGAATTCCATATCAGACATGTAGAACACATTATTAGGCTATTGTCAGATGGATTTAGCTCTGCGGGGAAACTTGTTCTTCAGCTGTTTCTAGTTACTGTAATGTTGCCACTGGTGGGAAATTTTGAACGGTGGCAGTTGAGTAACAAGTATACAAATGGCCTAGTTGTCCTTCTAGTATTAATGGCTTTACAGATCTCTGGTGGGTTAAATATAGAGAAGACCTTTTTATCTGCAATGAAGGTTGTTGCCACACTGTTTGACTTAGAAGACATTGTGGAGGGGGAAGTATTTCACACATTGCAGAATGTTGTGTGGGCTTTCACACATGTATAAAATACTTTTTTCATCTCTGGTTCCTTTATCTGTGGTTGTTAACCTGAAATGGAACTCCTGTAAATGTTAAGATCCAGGTTTATGCAGCTTGTAAACAACAAGCTAGAATTTTCAACAGTTCTGCTTTATTGCTAGGTCCAAATTACAGCCAAACTTTTAAGAATAGATTTAGAGATCAATAAAATATTTAATAGATGAAAGTGCTTTAATGAGAAAGTTTACTTTTATTTATACTTCATATTTTTATGAATATTACCGGTTATAATATTATATATAAATAATATAAATATATGTTACATTGCAGCCATATGCAGATTTTCTAAGATCAAACTTATTTTAAACCCCCGCCCCCCAATTCTTTGTGCTTATTTAAGAACGTCGAAGATCCACGCCAGCTCCTAAAGAAGAAGAGAAAGTGAATGAGGAACAGTGGTCCCTTAGAGAAGTTGTATTTGTGGAAGATGTTAAAAATGTTCCTGTTGGGAAGGTTCGTATAAAACAAATTCCATTTTTGTTTACTTTTGGGAATTGGTTTTCTGCTTTTTTAAATTACATCAACATTTGTTACAGTAAACACTCTGAAATAGAGATGTGTACAAATATTTTTGAACTAGATGCTGCCTATTTTGTATGGGCTTAACCAAAACAAAATGCATTGCAAGCTGCTTCTCTGCTGCAGGATATTATCTATTATAGATAAATATTTTTCCTCTCTAGTTACTCTGCTAAACTAGAGCTGTTGGTTAGTGTTGAATAGATATTTTTATATGCAATAAGGTTTATACGTGATGTAGCTATCGTAAACCACTTAATTAGAATATATCTCTTCAAAATAGCTGATGCATTTTGAGCATATAATATTTCAACATGACAGTTTTAGTTAGGTAATTTTAATGTGTTGGGAGTGGGGAATGCTTTTTGGTTTCGTACTACTTTAAAGGCAGCATAAAAATGAAATATATTTAAACTATTAATCTAGGCAATTATTTGTCAATTTTCAAAGCTCTTTAGTATTCTGTAAGTGAAATATTAGATAACATGCTATGTTACAAATTAAGAAAGATTCTTTGTGTGAAGTAAGATACTAGATTTTTTTTCATCATGTTCTGATAAAACACTAAAATGGTGGCCCAGAGCAATCCTGGGAGCGTAGAAGCTTTTAGTGAGGCTGGAAGATTTGTTTAAACTGAACATGGACTTCTTCAGCAAAAACAGATTATGATACCACTGTGCTGTGTTATTTCGAGTGCATGTTGCTTAGCAAAACAAAATTACATATTACAATATTGTGGTATGCATCTGGTAGAAGAACTGTGTCTGGGACCTTCCGCTTCACAAATAAGGTAGGCAACATCTCTGACATTAAAGGTATTGACTCAAGTTTTATTTAACTATATTTCTTAAAACTTTTAATATCTTTAGTATATTTTAAAACTTAAGTTTTCAACTTTCAACTTTAATATCTTTCATTTTATTCTATTTACATACTTTTGTTCTAGGTATTAAAAGTGGATGGTGCTTATGTTGCTGTAAAATTTCCGGGGACGTCTACTACTGCAAATTGTGCGAGCAGCACTGGTTTAGATCCTGATCCTTCTTCTCTTCTTCAAGATTGCAGATTGCTCCGAATAGATGAACTACAAGTATGTGTAGTAATGAGAAAACATGAAAGTGTAAATGATTAGCAATTTGGTGCTAAGGGCTACAAGTTATCGTTTTCTAATCATCTTTAAAAAGATGTCGGCTATAGAAGATGCAGCAATGAGCAGATAATAGAAGGGACTGAAGAATTGATAATGTGAAACCTTATATTTCATGAAACTTGATTATTATTTTTTTTAAAAAAAATCAGCTATGATATAAATGAGATTTTAGAATTACTCAAATTCTATCTTTTAAACAAAAACCTGGGACCATTTATAAAACTGCAGTAAATTCAGAATAAGCAGAAAAAAATATAACTTGCTTTTAGTTAATATATATAGCAGGGGTGTCAAACTGGCAGTCCGCTGGCTGGATGCGTCATGCACAGGCCACGCCACCCCAGTTCTGCAAAGGGGGAAAACATCACAAAACATGTGATGGCAACGTGACGTCGTGAGTTTGACACCTGTGATATATAGGATATAATAATGGATATTTTGTTAGATTACAATAAAAAGAATATATCTAATGATGAATGATAAATTAATATTTTTAGCCAGAACAACTTCAAACAATCCCCATTATGTTGAGTAAATGTCAGGAACAATGAATGGAGAGAAGGAATTAATTTCTAGCACCATGATACCCTATTTGTCACTATGCAAGAAAAAATAGCTTGGCTGAGACTCCAGAAGAATCTCATTACATTCTGAATAAGAGAAATGATTAGATACAAGTTAACTGAATTAGAGTCTATTTGTTACAGGTGGTAAAAACTGGTGGGACGCCAAAAGTTCCAGATTGTTTTCAGAGAACTCCTAAAAAACTATGTATTCCAGAAAAAACAGAAATTCTGGCAGTTAATGTAGATTCGAAAGGTAGGTGTGAACTTTTTTCTTCCTCACTTTCTTGGCTTATCTATAGTTTAATAATAGACAATCTGTGACCCTTTGGATCATCCTTTCAGAGATATTTCCTTACCCTTAATGCCATAAAAAAGACAGAATTTCTTCACTGGAAAAGTTATGACATATTCAGAGATGTATCTATCTTACAAATAGCCCATGGGGAACCTATGGCACGCATGCTAGAGGTGGCACGCAGAGCCCTCTCTATGGGCATGAGAGCTGTCGCCCCAGCTCAGCTCCACTGCGCATGCACCTCTCACCAGCCAGCTGGTCTTTGGATCTCTGCTGCACATTACGTGGGGGAGGGGCATGGGGACACACATGTAAGCGTGGGGGCATGCGTGCATGCATGGGGGGTGCATGCACATGCATGAGAGGACAGGGCACATGCACAGGGAATGCATACGTATTGCATTTTGGGGATTTGCATGCGTGTGCTTTGGGCACCCAGTGCCAAAAAGGTTGCCATCACTGGATAGCACAATCAAACATCAACAGAGGAAATTCTTTATGACATTTTATATTATGCTATAAATTGTTTTAAATTTTAGGTCATAAAATATTTCATAAATTTTACCAAGTTTTAATTCCATAGGAGTTGTAGGTCCTGGATTTTGGATTCATTCTGTAAATTAGGCCATTTGAGGTACCTTGGTTCAAAAATTGTTGCCTATTATGAACTGTTTTGCCCAGTTAAAGGTTATAGGAACAAGATTTTAAGTAGTATATAGATATGTTAAAGTAGCATTTTTTTTCACTTTTTAGGAGTCCATGCTGTCCTTAAGACTGGAAATTGGGTTAGATATTGCATTTTTGATCTAGCAACTGGAAAAGCAGAACAGGAAAATAATTTTCCCACTAGCAGCCTTGCTTTCCTTGGGCAGAATGAGAGAAGTGTTGCTATTTTCACTGCTGGACAGGTTTGTTTTTATTCTGAATACTTAGAAAGGGGCTTTAGTGCAAACTTGAATTATTTTGAACTATGTCTTTATAGGGAAGCTGTCAATATTCTCTATCCATATACAGGGTGCATAATTGTTCTCTATATTTGGAATGCAAGGAATGGGAAAGGAAAGAAAGTTACAAATATTTAATACTGTCGAGAGGGTTTGTCTAAGCCTATGGCACAGTTTAGTGGTTGAGGGGGGGAAATGTTGGGAAGTCCCCTCCTATGACATTTGGAAATATTTCATTGGTGAATATACAATCCCCACACAAAATAGGAACAATCATTGCCATCATTCCTAAAATTTGTGATATTGTGATATCTATATTACTGGATGAAATAGTAAAATGTGTGCATATATAATCTTTTATACAGATGGGATTATTCACTTATTTAAGTTGGAATGACATATTTGAAACACAGAGTATTGCAGCTTGAAATATTTTTCATTTGAAACATTTTTCATATTTATAACAATTGCCCTTAGTTTGTGATTGCGTTGAAGTCAAAGGGGTTGTGTCTAAGATGAGTTGAGCTGGGTTTACTTCATGAGATGATGCACTGCTGGAGGCCACATTTGTCCTGTTGTTAAAATAGGCAAGAAGGCAAAAATATTCAACCAAGAAGAATAGCTGGTAGATGAGGAATGTAAACTTTTTTGTAAAGTATTAACTGAAACAACAAGGAAAAATTATTAGAATTTTGTATGTCATGACATTTTGCTTCTTACATAGGAATCACCAATCATTCTTAGAGATGGAAATGGCACTATATATCCAATGGCAAAAGATTGTATGGGTGGAATAAGAGATCCTGATTGGCTTGATCTTCCTCCTATTAGCAGTCTGGGAATGGGAGTACATTCCTTAACAAATATTCCTGCTAATTCAACCATTAAAAAGAAAGCTGCTATCATCATAATGGCTGTTGAGGTAATTAAATATATTGAACGTGCCACATGCTAAATAAATAATTAAATATATCAAGCAAAGTTAGAGTTGTATCTTTTAGTAATTTACTCACTTGGTTTGCATTCAGTGTTTCATAGATATTCTTAAATAATGATTTTAATCAGAGTTCTAGGCTTTATATAGATTTCTGCTATAGTACAAATACTTTGATTAAACTAAAGCTCTTTTTCAAAGTTATATAGTTGATTTCTGAAGAGTTGTACAATTTAAGTAATCATTACCTTATAAAGTTAAAGCTAGAATCTTCAAAAATACAGTCCGGTAATTGCATATTGTTCTGCTTTGGTATTTTATATACTGAAAATTAAAACAGACATTTTATCTTCTTTCTCGTCAGCAAGCATTTGGCTACAATCAGAGATTTTAAATGTACATTATATTACCATTTCGAGGAAGTAGATTTCAAAGGGCCAAAATTTACTAGCTTTCATATTACTTTTATAGATCATGCACTTTTGACTGAAATCATTACTGGTAAAATTAATTAATTTATGAAATGCAACATTAAACTTTTATTAACTGTATTACTGGCTCATCCCTTTTCATGGAATTCAGAACAGCAAAATAGTTTAAAGAAATACACTGCATACAGTTAATATATACTGAGTAATGGTACCTGGGGTTTTTTTGGGGTACAGAAGCAAACTTTAATGCAACATATTCTGCGATGTGACTATGAGTCCTGCAGACAGTATCTTATGAACCTCGAGCAAGCTGTTGTCTTGGATCAGAATCCACAAATGCTACAGACATTCCTTGGCCATCGATGTGACGGAAATAGAAATATTCTGCATGCTTGTGTGTCTGTGTGCTTTCCAACCAGTAATAAAGAAACTAAAGAGGAAGAAGGTAAGCTTAACAATCTGATGCAAATTCTTCTGCACATTGTTGAAAGAAGGGTCCACTGTTATTCAGAAATCAATCTTGAAATAGCTTTGTACATGTATAGACAAATTAGTCACTTTGAGAGTCTTTGAGATTCAAAAGTTATACCCAGGGCCAGCACAACTACCTGGGGAGGTAAAAGTGGACACAGTGACATGAAGCACTTTAGTTTTAAAGCCAAAAATTGGTTTCAGAGCAGCATGGACCTGCATGCCACAATTGTTGGTATCTATTTAAGCTGCATTTTTTCACTGGATCAACAGTCACCACCTTAATACAAGCATGTAATTTCCTGGAAATTACAGAGGATAAATCTTTATACCCATTTGAACTGTCTAGATCTCCTGATTTTCCTGGCACTTGACAGCTGTAGAGTAAAGGAGAAAGAAAGCTAATTTTGGTCCCTATTCGCTAAATCATTGATAGGCAACTTAAGAGTTGCTTGTGACCCCTTAACTGCATCGCCAAAATTTAGTGGCGAAACTTCTGATTTCCAATGATATATCATCTCTGGGGTGCGGTTTTTTGGCGGGGGGGGTTGTTTTGTTGAAATAACAAAATGGCTGCCTTAGGCTACTGGGAGATTATTTGCACTTTCATTTCTTAAACTTTCATGCAAAAACAGACTCAAATACATTCTGGTAACATTACATGGAGGCAAAATGATGATGATGATGATGTCAGCTACTTTCTGCAAATGTTACCCAGCGCTGCTTTAAATGCCCTGTAAACTATATTTGAGTCTGTGAAAATTGTGACCTCCGAATGCATCATTACATTGCTAAGAGATTGAAACTCACATTTACTGAATGTGCCACAAAAGAGCTTAAGTTGCCTTGATGGCCATTAGTTGACTATAAATTATTTAACATGCAGATTCTTTCTGTGATTTAAATTACCCTAACCTTCTGATCTGTTGAAACTTTATTAAGTAAACTTTTATTCCTCTCATTATTTTGCATTTGAGTAAATATTTGATATCAATATGCTATTGATTTCAAATTAGGACATTTATATAATAATGACAAATACATCTGAAAGAGCAATGTTTTAGCCATAATAGCAACAGTTTTGTCAAGGTTCTTATTTATGCTTCAGAAGCAGAGCGCTCAGAAAGGAATACGTTTGCTGAAAGATTATCTGCGGTTGAGGCTATTGCAAATGCTATTTCAGTGGTGTCAAGTAACGGACCAGGAAATCGTGCAGGTTCCTCCAGCAGTAGAAGGTAGGTTAGTGGTGATGATAATGTTATCCTTTCAGTTGAGTCTTACTTTTAACAATTCTATGGGCCAGGTCGCTCCGCATCTTCCACTACTTCTTTGAATTTTCCTATGTTCTGGCTGCTGTCAGCTTTGATGCTGTCCAGCCACCGTGTTCTTTGATGGCCCAGTTTTCTTTTACTACTAACTCTTCCAAACATACTTGCTTTCTCTACTGAATAAGCTTCTTGAGAAGTGAAATGTTTTCAAAAAAGATATCAAGAAAGTCCAGTTGCCTTTTGGAAAACAAAACAAAACACATTTTGGACCTTTGAATTGTGATGTTGGAGAAAATTGTTGTTTTTAATACTTAATATTATTATTGAGTAATGTAATGTGGATGACAAGAAAACTGCCACATTTCAGATTAAGTGAAATCAGGTTTGATTGCTCAGTGGAAACTATAATGAAAATAACATATATTTTGGACATGTAATATAAAAGTAGGATTCACTGGGGAGAGCTGATACTTAGAAATTTCAAAAGCAGTTGGAAGGAGAGCCTAGTGAAAGCCAAGAGGGATGGATAGTTTTACTTGATGACAGAAGTATGAACTGAGAAAAATTTACCAGCTTAGCAGGCAATTTTGGTAAAGTTATATATATTTTTTCTAAAAATGCACCATTATTTATGACCTCCTTTTTATTGTTAGTTTGCGACTGAGAGAAATGATGAGACGATCTTTGAGAGCAGCGGGTTTGGGCAGACACGAAGCTGGAGCTTCATCAAGTGATCATCAGGATCCTGTTTCTCCTCCCATAGCCCCTCCAAGCTGGGTTCCTGATCCTCCAGCAATGGATCCTGGTAAGATCCTGAGATATTCCTCTGCATAATTGCAGATTCCAAACAAATGTTAATGGTATGCTGGAGGAACCCTATGGCAAGAGTCATGTAAATGAAAGACATATATACCTAGTATTAAAAAGTATAATAGGTATATAATATAACCTATTTGACTGTATGCAATATTTAATGAAGTGAAATTACCACATGGATGTTTATATCAATTGTTGCTCATTTTGGGCTTGTTGCTTGCTGTTTGCTAGTTACTTTTAGACTTATTGAATAACCTTTGACTAGAAGAAAATTTAAGCAGTGATTTTTTTTAATTAATATGGGGTTGTTGTTCATGTTGGAATGTATTTTATTTGTTGATGTACATACTGCTATTCTGTTTGCTAAAGATGGTGACATTGATTTTATCCTGGCTCCTGCTGTGGGATCTCTTACCACAGCAACAACTGGCACTGGCCAAGGACCAAGCACTTCTACCATACCAGGTGAGAGAACATTATTTGATATGCTTAAATATATGTCTCTGCAAATAGATTGTGTAGGTGTATTTACCTAAAGAACTCTACTAGTGTACTAGCTACTGTTTGCAAGTATTTCTGTAAGTCTTACAATTATATTCCATAATAATTTGCATGCATTAAAATACGTTGTCAGTTAAAATGTTGCTTCAGAATATAAAATCTCCAGTCCTTCTATTTCCACTAATATTGATAATTTTGTCATATCACATTTCAAGTATAGTTGCAACGTCAGTCATAATTGTCACAGCAAGAAAGCATCTTTTAAATTGTGGTTTTCATCCATGTTTTCTCATTTGTAGGTCCTTCTACAGAACCTTCTGTAGTGGAATCAAAAGACAGGAAGGCCAATGCACATTTCATACTGAAATTGTTGTGTGACAGTGTTGTTTTACAGCCATATCTCCGGGAACTGCTATCAGCCAAGTAAGGGTCCTCTGCATTATTCCTGCTTTTTCAATCAAGCAGCTAGGTTAAATTATCTGTCCTCATATTCCCCTATGTATTTTTGAAAATCAGAACTCAAATAAAATGTATGCTGTTTTTTAATGTCTTTACAGTGATTATTTTTTAAAAAAAATCTTTCCTGAAGATATTTGAATTGGAAAATGACATGGCTATATTTTTACTTGTAGGGATGCAAGGGGCATGACACCATTTATGTCTGCAGTCAGTGGCAGAGCATATCCTGCTGCAATTACTATTTTAGAAACTGCACAGAAAGTTGCGAAAGGTATGGACATTTTTTTTTAAAAAATGCTAATGATTTAAGATTTTTTTTGGGGGGGGGAGTTTGACACATTTTATAATATAGAATGAATAGAAGATTTCAGCTTTCTTGTTACTTGTCTATATTACATGGATTATTCCCTTCTGTGTAGTTGGATTAATTCAGTTGAAGGAATTTTAGAAAATTTATTTCTTTACCATTTATGTAGTGGATTATATTTTAATTGAGACCCAGGTTGTAGAGTGGTTAAGGCATCAAGCTAGAAACTGGGAGACTGTGAGTTCTAGCCCTGCCTTGGGGATGAAGTCATTTAGGTGACCTTGGGCCAATCACTTTCTCTCAGCCCTAAGAAGGAGGCAATGGCAAACCATTTCTGAAAAATTTGCCAAGAAAACTTCAGGGATTCGTCTAGATAACCTCTGAGAATCGGACATGATTGAATGAAGAAAAAAAACTGTTTTCATTACTTATTGCCATTTTTTCTTGTTGACTTACTTTTCAGGTAGTTATTAAAGGAGAGTGTATAGCAGTTCCTCTCAATAAAGATAAATAGTCAGATGACAAACTATTTCTAGGAAGAATTTAGTATAAATATCGCATAATATGTAACTGAAGTAAACCAATGTTTCCTTTTCACTATTGCAGAACTTCTGAGTGTTAAGGTTTCTAAACCTTTAGTTCTGATGTTTAATTTGGAACCTCCCCTCCTCTTTCTGCTCCTTCTTTTTAAAGCAGAGGCAATGTCAAGTGAAAAAGAAGAAGACGTGTTTATGGGAATGGTTTGTCCAACTGGCACAAATCCAGATGATTCCCCTTTGTATGTTTTGTGTTGCAACGATACTTGTAGTTTCACATGGACTGGTGCAGAACATATAAACCAGGTAAATTTAGAGACTCTTGGAGTCTTTAGGGTTGTCATTTTTCTCATTTGTTTTTTGTTGCCAGGTTAAACATTTTTATTTCCTCAAGTTTATAATTTATTTTTTAAAAATCCACATTTGTTTTACTATTGCTTTCTTTCTTTTCCATTTTCCATGCAGACTAGAACAGTTGAACTTGGTTCCTTTTGAAAACTCAGTCCAGATGTGATTATTCTTGCAATAAATTCATTAATTTATGTTTAATTTGTTTCCGTTAAAACTATGAGTAATTCAGTATTAAGCCATTGATAAGCAAGAAGATGTTAACTTAGATGTTACCCTGCCTTAATATTTGTGTGCTAAATTAAAAATCTGATCTTGGGTAACATTGAGAAAGGAAACAGTGCTCAGTTGATGTTTAATAATGAAAAGGGACATACAGATAATAAACCAGTAGAGGGACTTGGATAAAATTCCTATATGGATTTACAAAAGAGAATCTATTCAAATTGTGAAAAGAAAAGACATAAAAGAAAAAAAAATCTAGTTAAAACAGATTAAAAATCCAGATTGTTAAAAAGTAAAGGGAAGTAACCTGAAGTTGGTTACTTCATCAAGGTTAAAATAGATAGCTTGCTATCTTTGGCAATCCTTAATGGAATTTTGCTAACAGAATGATAGTTCTGTTTAAAGTTTTGTTTATAAATAAGAAATGAGACATGGGAAGAAGAGTTATTTTGTTGTATTTTAGGTGAAATTTAAGGGATGTTATTAAAATTGTTTTATACTTGCTGTGACGAAGGGGAAAGTTACTTCTTGATATGTTTTTTTCTTTACTATATTCTTATTTGTTCCTTATTTTCTATTTTTTCTGGGGCTTTATTCTTTTCTACAATTTTTCTTTTTCCTTTAACGTTTTTAGTTCATGTTAACTTTTGCTTTTTTAATTGTAATGCTTAATAAAATTATTGCAAAAAAAGAAAGTAAACAGTGCTGAAAATTAGCACAGTTTCAGAAAATGTGTTTAATATCCTTAAAGTAGTCACTGCTGCAAATGAGAAAAGCAAGTCATAATTTACGCCAAACATCCAGCATACTTCCGATATCTATATGTAGAGAGAGGGGAGAAGGGTGTTAATTTTACTTTTTCTAAAATGTGGTTTTCCTCCCATTTCAGGATATATTTGAATGCCGAACATGTGGTTTACTGGAATCTCTGTGCTGTTGCACAGAATGTGCACGAGTGTGCCATAAAGGCCATGATTGCAAGTAAGTTTATGTTTACTTCAATGAATATCACAGATTCTATAACTACACCCATTTTAGTGGGCTATAAACACAAAAGAGCCATCACAACACAGTTATTCACTCACCACTACTCACCACTATTCCACTATTCCCCGCTGCCATTTCTACTCCTACTCCTATTATTCCAGCTACTGCTTCTGTTAAGTTTTGCTAGAGAACATTACTTCTTTCTAGGTGTTTTAGGTTACGACAAGCTGCTTTACTTCCATACACGAACACAGACCCTCCACACCCAGCTGTTGGTCCAGCTTTTATATCCAGTGATGTTGTGCTGGCTGGGGAGAGGGCTGAAAGAGACAGGGCAATAGTAGCACAAGTACTGGCCATTTTCTGGACACCCTGGTCTCTCACAATAAGGTTTAGTGATCTGCTGATCAAAATGGTTCTTAGGTATTTATATTGTTAATATATGGAAACATAAGACACAAAAGTTGAAATTGAAGATGTGGAGCCCATTTCTGTTGAGGGGAGAAGATGAAGATTCACTCAAGTCAAGATTAATTCTAAATAACTACATGGCCTTTGCTGTTTTCTTTTCTTGGCAACAGCGTGGTAGCTTGCCATGGCCACTTTCTGAAATGTTTTCCTACTTTCCAATCAAATGCAGCATGGTATGACTTGAGTGTCTTCTATCCAGATGTCAACTGATCCTGCTCTCTCTCTCTCTCTCTCTCTCTTTTCTGTTTAGACACAAGGGTTTGAGTTTTCCATCTCGGCAACATTTGCTATGTATTCACAAGTACATAGGCAAGGGACAATTTACTCTTTTTCCTAACTGTTACTCTTAAATTAGTACATTCTTTTACACATGACCATAAAGCCCACATTTTTAGATCTACATTTCATATTGATATGAAAATCGATCATAACATAATTAAAATTGCCTCTCTTTCAGGCTTAAACGCACATCACCTACAGCATACTGTGATTGTTGGGAGAAGTGCAAGTGCAAAACATTAATTGCAGGACAGAAATCTGCCCGTCTTGATCTGCTTTTCCGGCTGCTTACTACTACAAATCTTGTCACCATGCCAAATAGTAGGCAAGTGGCTGTTTATTCCAAATGGGAAAAAGTAATCTGGGAAAATTTATAGCAATCTTTTTTTTTTACACTTCTCTTTGTGTTCTAGGGGGGAACATCTTCTACTGTTCTTAGTACAGACAGTTGCGCGACAAACAGTAGAGCATTGCCAATACCGGCCGCCAAGAATCAGAGAAGATCGTAATCGTAAAACTGCAAACCCTGAAGGTAGGTCATTCAATGATTTACAAAATTTTCTGCTATAGTCTTCCCTGTCAAGATCTCCCAGTACACGTAAGAGGAGGAATAATATCTAATATAAATACTATTATATTAACTATCTTAGGCTTCTCTTTCCATTATTTTCCTGCCTTACTTAGGATGAACTTTAGCTATTTTTATGTTGCATTTCCACAGTTGTCTTCCCATTCTGATCTTAATATTTACTTCTCCCATCCTCTTTCTAGTCTAGGAGTATACAACTTCTGTAAACTGAACCTGTTTTTTTTGAAGGTCCACTCCAAATTGACAAAATTGCCCTCTGATTTGGAGAGGTCAAAGGCATTTTTAAGATGTGAAATGGAAGACCTAAGCATCTGCAATACTTAGGGCATCCATTTTGTTCTTTAATTCACTAAGCCTCAAAATGCAAAAGAAATTCTACATGAGCCAGAAAATAAGTATCCTATCCATAGATGTCTCTAAGTCCCAAACATATTGGGAAAGCTCTTCCTGCTTTGGGACAGGAAGGCATCAAAACAATGCTATTACCACCAATTTAATGTTTTTGCCATCCTCTTACAGAAAATAGTGGAATATTTTTTATTGTTTCTCAAATTAATTTATAGTGGCTTTTCCAGACTCTCTTTCAACAAAACAGTAGATAAAAATGGAAGGGAAGTGAGAGGATGTAGCAGCAGATCCAACCATATAACTTTCCTGATTTCCTGAGCAGTTCAATTCACACTTGCAAGCTTACCAAACTGGAAGGACTTTTATTTCTTCCATTAATAGTATATAGCTGACTATTTCACAAATGTAACTCTGGATGGTTCACAATAAAAACAGTTTAAAAAACTATAATAAAAGTAGCAATGTTTAACAATGTGGCCATCTCAGTAAGTTTCCATTTCTCTAAGATCCCCAAACCTGTTGACATAACTTCACCTAATAATTATGGCAAAGAATATTCCTTTCTGGAAACACTATTGACATCTTCTTCTATTTGTATCTTAGATTCAGATATGCCTGATCATGATTTAGAACCCCCACGATTTGCACAGCTTGCTTTGGAACGTGTTTTACAAGATTGGAATGCCTTGAAATCTATGATCATGTTTGGCTCACAGGAGAACAAAGACCCGTGTGTATAGATACCATGTTTCAGTTTCTTTGAAAATTTGCTTTGTGTTATAAACGTGCAACCACATTTTGTTCTCTTTTTTCTCTCCTTTTGCTTTTTTCCAAGTCTTAGTGCAAGCAGTAGAATTGGTCACCTTTTGCCTGAAGAACAAGTTTATCTTAATCAGCAGAGTGGTACTATTCGGCTGGATTGTTTTACACACTGTCTCATTGTGAAATGTACAGCAGATATTTTGGTAAGGCGTATGTTTCTTTTTTCTTTTGGTATGCGTGGTACCAATTTTTCAATTAAAAGATCATATAGTAATTTGCAAATCTAAGCTGTGGTGTGACAGTTGTTTTCTTTAGCTTTTAGATACTTTGCTGGGGACACTTGTCAAAGAATTGCAAAACAAGTACACTCCAGGTCGCAGAGAAGAAGCAATTTCTGTTACAATGCGGTTTCTGCGTTCGGTAGCTAGAGTTTTTGTAATTCTTAGTGTGGAAATGGCTTCCTCAAAAAAGAAAAAGTAAGTTCTTTTTTTTAAAAAAATATTTACTTAAATTAACATTGGGGTAAGAACTGCCACTGTATTTTAAAATTAGGTATACATTCATGTAGGCTTTTTTATATGAACCTCAAGCTTCAGTTCAGTATAAAAGAAGAACAGAGAACGACCATCTATGTTTTGTTGTAAATAGATGTCCCTTTCACATGGAAAACTTGTGACTCACTAGCTTTTGTCAAAATGGGAGCAATTAAGAGAATATAATAGTCATTTCCATTAGCTTTAAGCTGTCTGCTTGACAGCTATTTTGATTTTATAAATTAGATGGAAATGTAGCATATTATGCCTCTGATCATTACTATTTTAAAGACTATTGACGTGTTTATTGGCAGAAATAATTCAGCATCATGTCTTCTACTTTATTTATTTATTTGTTTATTGTTTAAAATATACTTCGTTGGTGCTTTTATACTTGTCAGATCTGTGGGTACGTGCATTGGAGAAACTATCCATCTTTTTAACAAGAGCTGAGCAAACTGGTCTGTAGGATTGAATTAAGACAGGAAGATATATTTAATTTAAATATTTTGCTGTTCTTACTGCTTTTCATTTTTCATGGGGATCACATAGTCGGATAGATAGGTTCCTGGGACCAAGTTTACTATTGAAGAAAAATAGACAAGGGTAATTGGGTAAAGAATAAGGAATTATTTTAGTTCTATATTCCTAGATTTATCTACTAGCAAAATAACAATTTTGCAAAATGTGTCACAGGTGGATTTTTGCAAGAGTTTGAAAGATGACAGCAAGATAATGATATACTAGCATATTGGATACAGCAAGGGAGTAATTAAGGGTTGTTGTGAGGAAGAATCATGGATTTGGAGAAGCAAAAGACATAATTGAGTGATCTATCAAGATATAGCAATAAAAAACAGGAGATATGGAGCAAAGTCATAAAGAGATTTAAATAAGGATGAGGAATCACACTGGAGTAAGCAGGAAGCCAGAATTTAAGAAGGGAGAAGTTTATTTAATTAGAACGAGAGAAGTGATTAATTTGGGAAACAGAATGCTGGATACTAATTAATTCTGGATAATGTGAGAACAGTTCAGTAGTTCTGAGACCTGATCAGACTTTTGACACATTTTTTTCTTTAAAAGGTTTTTTTTTTTTTTGCAGCATTGTGGGATGAGATACAGCTTGACCATGGACTGAATTTAAGGAGAAATTGCTGTAATTACATGGGTAGCAAAAGCATTAAATAAGAACAGTCTTGATTTATACATCTTTTATATTTTGGTCCCTTTGGAATTAAGATTCCTTCATTTTCCCTTTCCCAATTCTTTTCCAGCAACTTTATTCCGCAGCCGATTGGAAAATGTAAGCGTGTATTCCAAGCTTTATTACCTTATGCTGTAGAGGAATTATGCAATGTAGCAGAGTCCCTCATTATCCCAGTTAGGATGGGTATTGCACGTCCTACAGCACCTTTTACATTGGCAAGCACAAGTATAGATGCCATGCAAGGCAGTGAAGAGCTGTTCTCAGTAGAACCTCTTCCTCCACGGCCATCTTCTGACCAGTCCAGCAGGTAAATGTCCAGCACTTAGCTTATTATGATTACATTCTTCTAAATGCAATGCCATATGCTCTTTGTCAGGTTGTCTTTGGTACAGGTGAGTTTACTTTAAAGTAACAAATGACAACCCCACCCCCAAAACCCTGTATAAACACATACAAGCAGCCAGTAAAGGACCTGGTTCACCAGTGTGATATAAATTAAAAGAATCCAAAATGATGCGTTTCTGTATATTTTAGAAGGACAGCATAGCTGAGGATCCCACAAGTAATCCTCAACTTTTGACCTGTCACCTTTTGACCTGCTTGAAATTACGATGGGCTTCCCTGGGGTGCTTAAGACTCAGTTCCAATGCTTCCCCTGGTCACGTGAACCCACATGGGGCACTCGGCAACTGGCATACATTTATGGTTGTTCACAGCCGCCTGCCATCACCTACCTGCATTTTACAACAGTTTTGCTGAAAGCTGGCATTTTCATACAGTTTTTGGCAAAACGGGTCTATAGTGAACCCCTGGTTTGCTTAATGACTGCTGCAAAAAAGAAACCCAGGCCATGGTTGTTGCTGTTCACTTCTACTACTTCCTTAGCTCCAAAACTGGATCCAAAAAGGCTTTTCAGAACTTGCCTGGTAGAACAGCCTGCCAACCTAATTGACCCTTGCCACTCTTCCAAGCTACATTGGGGTTGATTTCACCGAGATACCTTATCCAGAGACCCAATGCTTAGAAAAGTGCCACAAGTTTTCTTCTCTATTTGTTCATTTTTATCTTTTGAGAAAGAAGAACATGGCTTTGTTTTCCCACGCTCCCAAGTGTGCAAAGGAGAGAAAATCAAAGAGTAGCATTCTTTTTTGTTCTGCTTCCTTGTTCCTATTTGGAAAGGAGGATCAAACGGAAACATGCAGTTTGAGTGATGTTTAACATACACCCAGATGTTCAATTGAGGACTGGGACAGTCCTTCAGCTCTGGCTCTCTTATTGTGGTTTCACGATGAGAGCACTGGAGGGAGGACTCAGCAGGCACTAGTTTTTGGAAATGGTGTCTTTATCAGATTGAACGTAACTGGAACCCTGTCAGTTATCAAAAGTAATTTGCAACTCTGTCACTATCAAATTTGCTCACAGTCCCCAATCCATTTTGGGAACCAGTGAATTTTTGTAATCTAAACAGAAGAAGCAGATTCTTTGGAGATTAAATGATTATACCCCTGTTTGATTTGGAGGACTCCAACTTTCTAGCCTCCGAACTTTCTGGCCTTTGCTATGGCACTAAAGACCTGGTGCTTCCACTGGACACAGAGTGAATTTGTGGGACGACGAGCCCATCTTGTTTTTTATTAGAAGTTTGCTAAGCACTCCAACAGTGCTTGGGTTGATTTTAATTTTCTAAAAGGTGTTTTCCAGTTTTTTAACTCCCCAGAGATTGGGCAGGCATATAAAGTCAGTCAGGCAATAAAAATAGTCACAGAAAAATCTTCTCTCCATTGATCTGTTTCATGTTTGATATCAAAATTATTTTTACGAGTATTGCTTTATGTTTGTATTTTTAAAAAGGCTTTCTTCTCCCTTCTCTTCTCAGTTCCGGTCAATCACAGTCCTCCTATATCATTAGGAATCCACAGCAAAGACGGATCAGTCAGTCTCAGCCAGTTCGTGGCAGAGATGAAGAACAAGATGATATTGTGTCAGCAGATGTGGAAGAGGTTATTATAATTGTTTTCAATACACAATGTTGTATGTATTTCAAAACCAATACTGGTTTAGAATAATGTGAATTTGGTAAGCATGTGCACTTTTGCCTGTAAAGTTATAGAATTGTGCTTCATAAACACATCTAATTTCGTACACAGAAATATAAAATACTAGAAACATTGTTCTGTGGACATCTAAGTATCCTGGACTCTTAAAAGAACAGTATGGCCTGTTGTGTGCATTTCATTTCTCTTTGCTTTGGGAAATTCTGTTTGGCAGTTCTTGAACATAATAAAAAGCACACACGTAAAATATCCATAAAGAGCAGTTTTATATCCACAATAAGTTGTAGGTCATAATATGTGTGACTTGATATAATGCTCTTTCATGCCAGGTTGAAGTAGTTGAAGGAGTTGCAGGAGAAGAAGATCACCATGATGAACAAGAAGAACATGGTGAGGAAAATGCAGAAGCAGAAGGCCAGCATGATGAACATGATGAAGATGGTATGCTTTATCTCTGTCTTTGGTTGAGACTAGGCATAGATATGGCCTTCTTCAAGGTTACTCAAAGAATGCCATAACATTTTCACTGAGGTTTATTTTCAAGCAAGTCTGTGTTAAAGTGCAGCATAAATTATCCTTGCATTAGTTGTATTATAAGTTAATAAGAACTGACCTTTCATATTGATTTCAGTTCTTCAATAAAAGATTGTAGAATGTATATCTTTTATTTTTTTTTAAATACAAAAATACAAAACCTAAAACCACCTTCCATTTTATATACATACAGTGTGTCAGTTGGTTACGAATCTTTTATGCTATCTTTTTGTTGTCATTACTCACAATTTATATCAATTTTCACATTGTCTAACATATGCTTATATATTTATCAGTTATAAATCATCCATGACTAAACTATTTATTCCATCGAGATATTCCAAATTTTATCTTAAAATTCATGTTATACTTTCAACCAATGTTTATATATATCTATATTATGTTTTATATCAGTCTATTAAATTTCTATCACAGAATTGCCTAGTCTATTACATTACAATGTCTTTTTGTCCAACCATTGATCAAACAAATCCCATATCATATAAAAATGTTTAGCTTCTTGTTCTCTAATTTCAAATGTCAATTTACTCATTTCAGCACAGTCCATAATTTTCTTAATAACTTCCTCCTGCATAGGTATTTTATCGTATATCTTTTATTTTAACACAATAAAGTCCGCAGTTCATCTTACTTTACCATAAAAGTGGTAAAAATAATAATTCAACTTGTATATCTATCAAAAGCATTTAAAAGAATCATATTTACTATACAGCACATCGCCAGCTTGTTCAGCTAGGGCTAAGAGAACTCCTTTTTGTTAGAAGCAGGAACATGGTAGAAGAAATATACAGATTTCCAATGTGATGGTAAATAGTGGGTGTGATTTAAACCAGTTTTATTAAAAAAAATCTGAATTATTTTGTAATCTAAAATACAGTGTTAAAAAAAGTTGCGTACATTTCATTATACGCACCATTAGGAAGCGATATGGAGTTGGATTTACTGGCGGCAGCAGAAACTGAGAGTGACAGTGAGAGTAATCATAGCAACCAGGATAATGCTAGTGGGCGCAGAAGTGTTGTCACAGCAGCTACAGCAGGATCAGAAGCAGGTAATGTGTTTTGTGTCAGCTTCATTTTCCTGGGCTACCCAAATACAGTACATCGAAAAATATTGGGATAAGAGTTGTTTTTAAGTTTGAGAGAATGTTTGAAAAGTGAGAGATATTTTGTCTGCATATTATCTAAAGTAAATATATGCCCCAAAGACTCCGATTAAGAGAGTTGCTTTAAATTAGATTGTTGGAAAAGTGGAAAGATGTTTTGTCTGCATATTATCTAAGGTAAAAAGATGCCCTGAAGACTCTGAATGCCTTAAAAAGTTGGATGGTTTGAAAAGTGGACAGATACTTTGTCTGCATACCGTGTTTCTCCAACAATACGGTCTCCACCAATAGGAAGGCCCAGCATGTTTTACTGGCATAAAATCAAATTAAGCCCCTCCCCCCAAACTAAGGCCTATATTAAACATGTGAAATGGGGGAAATGGCGGGAGGGGGGGGGCTTGCCGTTAGGAAGTACTTTTGTTGCATACCCGGATATGGTGCTGCCTGCGATGGTGGGGCATTTCCTATTGGGAGACCTTCCGCCACCATTGCTTTCCCTTCTCCCTTGCTGCGCCAAAGGCTGCGGCGTTGCTCTAAACACTGCGGCAGCAAGGGAGAAGGGAAAGCAACGCTGGCGGAAGGTCTCCCGATAGAAAGTGCCCCACCAACGCCGAGGTTAACATCCAAGTTGTTGCCGCCTGCCCATCTGAGGATGCAAGGGGGGCGGGATTAAGTCACCCCTGAAAAGACAGCCTAGCCGTTTTTTCGGGGGTCAAAACAAAATAAGGCCCGGCCTTATTTTGTGAGAAACACGGTATTATCTAGGGTGTAAAGATATTCTGATGCCTCTAGTATATTCCTTATGCTAGAAAATTGAATATAAATGCAAAAATAAACCTTGTGAATGATGTACTTGGTACGGTATGCAAAAAATAGAGTTTGTCTATTGTTACAATTTTTAAAATGACTTCATTATATATGCTGGAAACAGGGATGTCCAGTTTTCCAAACAAGGCCGATCTAATTGAAGCAAATGAGGTAGATCAGTTGAAATCAGGTTGGGCAGTGTGCATTCACCTGCTGTTGGACTATAACTACAGTGATCTCATATCATTGAAAATACTAAGGCTAGTGAAATTGAGGTTCAATTGTTCAACTGAGTTGCTTGTCTTTGCTTTGAAGAGCCATTAAATTGCCCTTAGAAGATTTGCTCCTTCATAAACATGTGACTTTTGGGTATATGCTTTTTTCATAGGAGCTAGTAGCGTACCAGCCTTTTTTTCTGAGGATGACTCTCAATCAAATGATACCAGTGATTCAGACAGCAGCAGCAGCCAGAGCGATGATATTGAGCAAGAGACCTTTATGCTGGATGAGCCACTAGAGCGAACAACCAGCAGCTCTCATGCCAATGGTGCAGCCCAGGCTCCCCGCTCCATGCAGTGGGCCGTACGCAACACCCAGAATCAGAGGACCACTAGCACCGCACCATCTAGTACCTCTGCTCCAGCAGGTATTTCAAAAGTGCTCTTAAAAAAAAAAAAATCTAGTCTGACATTTTCCGATTCACTAATTATTTTTGTTCTTAAATGTAGATGCAAATTTTTACATGGTGTGATCTTGCAGAATTGTCTTTTTGCCTGTCATGTGATACTCTCTGTTGTTTAAGAGCCACATACTAGCAGGACAAAATGGAGGTTCTGCTTTGGTATAAATACTTGGGTTTACTTTTGCCTATTCTTCCCACAATGCTCTTTATTTTCCCTCCCTTTAGCTAGTTCAGCAGGCTTAATTTATATTGATCCATCCAATCTGCGCCGGAGCGGAACCATCAGTACCAGTGCAGCCGCAGCCGCCGCAGCTCTTGAGGCGAGCAATGCTAGCAGCTACCTAACATCCGCAAGCAGTTTGGCAAGGGCGTATAGTATTGTGATACGACAAATATCAGACCTTATGGGACTAATTCCCAAATACAATCATTTGGTATACTCCCAGATCCCAGCTGCAGTGAAGCTGACATACCAAGATGCTGTGAATTTACAGGTACGATGCAGTATGCTTTCTAGCTATATTAAAAAAAACAACACAAAAATCTGTCCTTTTCTCATTCAAACTCATAAGTCCTTTTCTCTCAATAAATAGTTACTCATTTGATCAGAATCTATTTACTTGCCTGTTATTACTATTTTTCTGATTTGCTCTATATGCATCTTGCCTTGTTTTGAAATTACTGGGAGGAATTTCCTCCTTGCATTATAGCTGAGAAATTCCTACAGTTCTTCAAGATGTTCTCAAGCTCTGCCAAAATAGGTTGGATCTACATACTAGCAGTGGATATGCCCAAACGCAAGCATGCATACAACGCATGAATCTAAGCCAGTGGTTCTCAACCTTCCTAATGCCACGACCCTTTAATACAGTTCCTCATGTTGTGGTGACCCCCAACCATAAAATTATGGCTCGGTTCCTAAGACCATCGAAAATACGTGTTTTCCGATGGTCTTAGGTGACCCCTGTGAAAGGGTCGTTCGACCCCCAAAGGGGTCACGTCCCACAGGTTGAGAACCACCGATCTAAGCCTTCCTACATGCCTATTCATTTAGCCAGTTCAAATAACTAGAAGGTATCTCTCTCTCTCTCTCTCCCACTATTCAGCTCTACAAAACGGCACAGGATGAAAGAAATCAAAGGGAGACTTGGGTGTAAATAATTGCAGGACTCTGTGGTCTGCAATTGTGCAGAGGAAAATACACATGCTGATAGGGAGATAATCAGGCAGCCTGCTAAAGATATGCTACTCATTATTAAGGGACCTTCTTTGCACCAAGTTCTGCTCTCTAGCACCTACAGTTTACTTAGTTTATTTCAGTCTCCAGCCAGTTTTGCAAACCTATTTTAAAAACTTCTGGAAGCTTAAGCCTTAAGATCTTTCAGTCAGAATGATTGAATAACAAAGAATGCTC
The DNA here is from genome assembly GCF_049901715.1 of Pseudonaja textilis. Classification (NCBI taxonomy): domain Eukaryota; kingdom Metazoa; phylum Chordata; class Lepidosauria; order Squamata; family Elapidae; genus Pseudonaja; species Pseudonaja textilis. Next base: position 177,681,171 of record NC_141992.1, on the reverse strand, counting down.
GATAACATTTCCAGCCATTGTTCTTCTTTTGCTACTTTGCATTCACTGATGCATTTCAAAGAGTAAAATCCTAGCAGGAGGCACTTGTGTGTGCCTGGCATGGATTTCTGATTGGTTCTGTGGTCCAGATTTAGACCAGTTAGAGATTCCTTATACCTCTTTCCAACATCTGGTTTCTTGGTTGGCAAAAAACATGATAAATGTCTGCTTGTAAATCAGGAAGTTAATAAAAGGAAAATTTGAGAAGCAATTCAGTGCTTCCAGAAATGTAAAAAGAAATAGTATTAGAAAAGTTATCATCTACTATCTACCTATATTATTTGTATGTAACAAATAGACAATAATAATTATTTTTAGAATTACGTTGAAGACAAACTGATTCCCACTTGGAATTGGATGGTGAGCATTATGGACTCCACTGAAGCTCAGCTGCGTTATGGATCTGCACTTGCCTCTGCTGGAGATCCCGGCCATCCAAACCATCCTCTTCATGCATCACAGAACTCAACCAGGAGAGAGAGGATGACAGCACGTGAAGAAGCTAGCCTAAGGACTTTGGAGGGTAGACGGTATGTTCACAATTGCATGTTTAAAAAAAAAGACACCTATAAGTAATATGCTTGTGCCAAAAAATTCAGAGGAGCAATTTATATTCAAGACGTATAACTTTTATTATAGTATGGTCATATTTATGCAAACTAAGTGATATTTGTTTGGACTTAACCATGATTTTTTTTTTAAAAAAAACAGCAATTGTAGAACATGTGCTACTTCTTATAATTGCAGGCGTGCCACACTTCTCAGTGCTCGACAGGGGATGATGTCTGCAAGGGGAGATTTCTTGAATTACGCCCTCTCCTTGATGCGTTCCCACAATGATGAGCATTCTGATGTTCTTCCAGTCTTGGATGTCTGTTCACTGAAACATGTAGCCTATGTCTTTCAAGCTCTCATTTATTGGATTAAAGCAATGAACCAACAAACAATTTTGGATACACCTCAACTGGAACGGAAGAGGTAGAAACCAAATCAATCATAGATAACTACCTAGTTCAGCAGCAAGTTGTATTTCTTCCTCTATCTTTCCTTAAGATTAAATATATGTTTTAGGATATGATATCATGCATTTGTGGCAGATATACATAATTACGTAATTATATTTTTATATGATTAACAGATGCACTTAATTTGCAAATCTTTCTCTTTATATCGAAAGATTTTGAGAAACTATCATAATTGTATCATATTAAATTGCTTATACAGAGGTTTTTCATTTGAAAGTGGAATACTTCCTGGGATTCTTAGTTACAGTTGTAATCCATTTTCTAACAACTATGGCCAATCAAATCTTTGAAATACTGATTTTTGGGGTTTTATTGTTCTAAGTTGCTACAAGAGAGATCTGATAGAGCTTGCTGAATTTTACTCTAAGCTAGCTAAAATGGTATCCTTTTTTTAGGACTCGGGAGCTTTTGGAACTTGGCCTGGACAATGAGGATTCTGAACATGAAAATGATGATGATACGAATCAAAGTTAGTATTTATATGGTTTGGGGAGAAAAAAATGAATGGAGACTTAATTATGCCTCACATGGCTTAAGGATTTGTTTTGAGGCTTAAGAATTTTATTATTAAAATTAATGAATTATTTTTAGAAATAAATAAAATAAATTGGTTTTGGAAATAATTTAATAATTCCATTTAGCATAGTAGAATTACATTTCAAGAATAAAAGCATCTTATAATATATTGTCATTTTTACATAAGTATAGAGACATATTAATGTAGTGAAGCAAATTATGTTGTTTCACTAAAGGAAAAAACACTTTTAGTGAAAAAAGAAGTATATTAAGTATTTCTATATGGGATGTTTTGCGCAAATACAGACTGACACTTTATCATTTAGCAACCGTAGGTAATTTCCAGATATCTGGCTTTAAAGTAGCAATGGAAGATTGTTGTCTCCTACATCCTCATTTACTGGTTTGGATTTTTTTCCCTTTTGGAAAGAATCATATTAATATGCATGGATGAGCATCTTACTATGCGCCATGACTATCTTTCTTTCAGAAAAATTAATTTTGCAGAGCATGATGGGAATAACTTTAGGCTTAAGTTCTGCTTGGTCATGCAGAGTGTTTCTTCACTTAAAATACAGGAAATTGGAAGTTCTGGTGGATTAAGCCAGATCTTTGGAAATTCAATTACCTTGACTCCAATGTTCACACATTTTTCTATATTCCAAGGTCTTCCTATGTGATCAGCATTCATATTCTTAATTGAGCCTCTCCCCTTTTAGAATTTGAAGAGCTCAGTTGAGTATCAGTTAGAAGTAATAATTTGCTAGAAATAATAATATCAATTTGTCACCTGAGAGATATGAGTTCAGTATAAAAAAAAATAAGATCTTGATAGTTGTGTCTGCTGGGAATGCTGTTGTGTGTTCAAACCATCCTTTGTGTTTGAAAAAGGAAGGAAATTATCTAGAAGAAATTTATGCCTAACAGAAATTTTTTGCATGGAAATGGTAAAGAAATGCAAGAAGAAAGAGAACTTCATATCAAAATAGTAATGTGGTATCATTGATTGATGATTACAAAATATTAATAATTAGTTATTTCCAAGTATTCCAAAATTGAATTGTTTCCCTCCTTCACATTTTTGCTTTCCAGGTACTACACTTAATGACAAGGATGAGGACTCCCTTCCAGCTGAAACAGGCCAAAATCATCCATTCTTCCGGCGATCAGATTCTATGACATTCTTAGGCTGTATTCCACCTAATCCTTTTGAAGTTCCTCTAGCTGAGGCCATCCCTCTGGCAGACCAGCCTCATCTGTTACAGGTAACCTTGACTAAGAACATTTATTTGGTGTGTATACTGCTGTTCTTGCGTTTTCAGGTTGAGAGATCAGGAGCACATTGGGTGACATAAAATCCCATCCCCCCATCCCCCCCCCTCAAAAAGAAGTAAAGATCTGTGACCTCACTAGTACTTTTGTTGAAATATGGAACACCATTCTGGTATTGTGATGACCCGGGGCATGGCACAAAGTAAGAAAGTCCCTTTATTACCTCCAACATTGCCCCCAGTGTCTAGTTACCTTCAGTTGGAGAAAAAAACTCTCCCAAAAACAGTCTTTAAGTAGATGAAATTCAGTCCAAAAACGAAGTACATATAAACTAAATAAAAACCCACACAAACCACGCTGCAGAAATTAACTGAACAGGGCAGGATAAGGTATTGCAGACTTCAAAGGCCAACAAAACAAAGATGCCAGGAACCTAGATAAGCTTCGACAGTAAACGATAACTCACGATTTGCTTCCAACAAGTTGCTGTGTGCAATCTCCCTTTTTAAACACTGTGTTCCCAGCTGCAGCTAATGAAGGGAACCAGGGTCCTTTCCTCCCCCGTAAGCCATGCAACTCATGTTGCTCCCTTTTCTGTTCCTCCCTGCATGCCCTAGGATGAAGAGGGGGTGGACCTGGGTCTTCCTCTGAACTCCCTCTGCCTTGCTCTACCTCTCCCCTGCTCTGCCCAGCTGGACTTTGCCCTTCCCCAGTTTCTTCCAAAGTCACCAGAGCCACACTCCCACTCCCTGTCAGCTGCTCAGCCTCCCCCTTGGAATCAGATTCTGACAGGAGCATGACAGGTATTCTTAACAGCAGTAGAAATCAAACATACACAAGATACTCAGCAGCAGGCCAGACAAACCAACATATATTAGTGGTTTGGGCTTTTTTTTTTACATTTACATCACTTTTGTATGAACGTTAGCTATGTGTGTGCACAATCACATTTTGATGCTATCTCACAACATTATGTCTGCTTTCTTTTTGCAGACCATACATGTTAGTCCATCTACACAAAGGCAAACATCTTTATAAAAATCTTTAAAAGAAAACGTTAGCAGCTTATCTTCCAGGCAGTTAGGCAATGATATGAAAGGAGAGATATGCACGTTTTTCTTTGTATCTGGACTTTGTGATCTGTGTCTCGCTTGAGGATAAATTCAACACAAAATGTTCATGTGCAGCTCTGCCTGCAGTTTCAGAGCTAACATATCCTGTTTTAATCCAGATTAGTTAAGACTTGTGGGGACCCAGCAACCCCGTGACTGGTTATATTTGAAGATAATTAGGCTGTGGTGGTATGATTGAGGGAGGGTGGTGGTGGGGAATGTCATAAGAGAATCCCATTGCAACTCAAATGATACTGGATTGGGCAAACAAATGTGGAATATCTTCCAGAATGAATTTTATTGAATGGATGTTCCATCTTCAATCTAATTTATTCCCCTACTTTCTGGAAAGCATGCAGATATAGGGAATCTAGACTACAATTGCATATTTCATTTGTGGCTAATTGATATAATCTATTATTAACTAGGCTTGTGCCAACTGCAGTTTGAATTTATCCTTAATATTGATTCTGATTTATGGCTAAACCATGGAGCGACACAGAATAGCATAAGAACATTTTTAAATAGAAATAAGATAAATATGTCAGTACTACCACCCCTGGTTAAATGATCAGTTTATTATATTTATCTCAGTGTTAGCACTAATATTGCTATTCATGGATAAATTGTTTTTCAGCCAAATGCTAGAAAAGAAGATTTATTTGGTCGGCCAAGTCAAGGTCTCTATTCATCATCTGCCAATAGTGGGAAGTGCTTATTAGAAGTGTCCATGGATAGAAACTGTCTTGAGGTATGAATTTGTTACGTGTATTTTATAATTCATAGAGCCTTTCCCCCTTTCCTTTCCTCTGTTTCTTCTTGCATTTGCTATTCTGTCAAAAAAAATCAATGCAACAGTGTGCATGCTTTCCTTCGTTCTCTACTCTCAATGAACTTCCTGAGATTGTGAGACCCTTGCCTTGACTTAGAAATTTAGAAGGCAATTTTCTTTGCTCTTTATAATTGCTACTCTTAGGCAGGTGCTGCCATGTTGTTTTTACCTTGTTGATTTTGATTCCTTTTTAAATACAATTTTATTTAAGATTCTAATTGCAATAATGAAAAATAATACAGAATAAAAGAAAGAAAAGAAAAAAAGGAAAAATGCAAAGGAAAAATTTAAAGAATAGAAAGAGAAAGAAAAGTAAGAATATAGTAAAGAAAAAGAAGATATAAAGAAGTGACTTCACCTTCAACATACGTTAAACAGTTTTAGTACTTTTTCATCTCCTCTTAATATGCAACTTACGATGATCACTTCATTCCATGTCCCACCTCTTTATCTAGAAAAAAAAGTCCATAAAGCATCATCATTTGAATCCTGGTATCACAAAAGGCCTGTTAAGATTTGCCAGAAATAATAACATATAAATTTTAATCTGGATGAAATGAACAAAGTATTTGTTGTGGACCCAAAGGATTTTAATAACTAATAATTAGTTAATAAGCAATTTCTGCCTTGCGGTCTCCTTTGAGGAGCAACTTCTGGAGCACTTGTGAGCAAAAAAAAAAAAAAAAAGTACTTTCCATCATACATTGGTTTTAATAAGTTTCAAAATGCTGTTTTGAAATACTGTATGCCACTGTGATAATGTATGTTCAAGTTGTCAATTCTTAGCAACTCATAGAAACATTTTCTAAGTTGGATTTTTCAGAACTATATTGAGGAATATGTCCTGAAAGTGTATGACATTATTTCAAAAGAATTTTAATGTCCTTTTCATTTAGGTTCTTCCAACCAAGATGTCCTATGCAGCCAATTTAAAAAATGTGATGAGCATGCAGTATCGGCAGAAGAAAGAAGAAGAACAAAATGTGCCATCAGAAGAATCAGAAGGTTCAAAACCGGGGCCGTCAGCACACGATCTTGCAGCACAACTGAAAAGCAGTTTACTGGCAGAGATTGGGCTAACTGAAAGTGAAGGGCCTCCTCTAACATCCTTCAGGTAGCATAGTTTAAAGAGGATGTAAAGATGTAACTTTCAATGAGGTTATGGAAGTTTTCTGGCTGGGGAATTCTGGGAATTGAAGTCTTGAGTTAGATGGCAAAAAGAAAGAACAAGTGACACCTATGCATTCCAGTAGGTAGTTCCAGGATTAATAGAGATTTCTCTCTGTGGCTGTTGAGCAGCTATAGATCCTGCTGTCTTTCTAATGTAGAGAAAAGGTCTGCATCTTCCTGCAGCGCAGCACACAGTCTGGGCTTGGGAGGAATTGAAATAGGTAAGCTGAAGCGAGGCATTTCTAAAAGCAAAGTAGACTTGTCCCAACATAAGAGAATTCAAGACTTACAGCAGAGAAAAAACAAGTATGAGGATAGAGGAATCTTGAAATTCTGAAAATCACAGGATGCATATACATATTGTGTATCTGTGGGAGTATAAAAAGGAAGGGAAAGATTATGTCTGAGGAGGAGAAAAAACATGCTTTATTATTAGCTGCCAACAGATAATCATCAATATAAAACAGGTTCCCTGCCCAGTTTGTTCTCTTTCCTGCCTACACAAACAGTTTACTTCCTTTTTAATAATAATGCCATGAACACAATTTTTAGAACAAGCTTTGAAAGCAGAAGTTAAAAGAACTGGTTGAATTTTCAACAAGAGACTCTTCCACAGTTCAGGTTTGATTTGGCAAGCAATTTTGAATTGCAGCTTAGTTTGCCAATGAGTTGGGTGGCAGGAATAGTAATTTCTTGAATATTATTTATTTTCTTGCTTGTGTTAGAATACACCTTGATCTGACTTGTAGGATAAACATTTCATTTATCGTGCTAGAAAGAGAAGAATTTTGGGATAGATAAAAGTGATTGCCTTCTTGATTTGTTGTTTATATTTTTGTTTCACAGGCCACAATGTAGCTTCATGGGAATGGTAATTTCTCATGATATGCTGCTTGGACGTTGGCGTCTTTCACTAGAGTTATTTGGGAGGGTATTCATGGAAGATGTAGGAGCAGAACCTGGATCGGTATGTTTTTGTTTGTCAATAGAAGGGCCACTTGGTTGTATTGTGGGATTTTTCTTCTATTAATGCATACATTATCTTTGTAGATCTTGACTGAATTAGGTGGTTTTGAAGTGAAGGAATCAAAATTCCGCAGAGAAATGGAAAAGCTGAGAAATCAGCAGTCTAGGGATTTAACATTAGAGGTAATGAACATGATCTTTCTTATTTTAGTTTGATTTAAAAGATGGCTTGCAGTGGAATATCCTGTTTTTCATTTCAGCATTTAGAGTATAAAATTGATCTAACCATCCCAAATCATTTCAGAGAAAGTGACAGAATAGATTTCAGAATAGGTGTGATGACCCAGAGTGTAACACAAATGTAACAGAATCCAAAATGTAAATAAATGTCCTTTAATGCCTCCACCTTTGCCACACTGTTCAATAATTCTCAGTTGGAGATAAAACATACTCAAAAATAGTCTTCAAATGAAAGCAATACAGTCCAAACTTACACTAGTCTCTCCAGCTGCAACCAGTGAGGAGGATCATGGCCGCTTCCTCTCTCGTAAGTCAAGCTGTTGCCTTCTCTTTCCTCCCTGCGTGTCCTAGGATGTAGAAGGGATGGGCCTGGCTCTTCCTCTGACTGCCCAGCCAGCCTCTGCCCTTCCCTAGCCTCTTCCACAACTTCCGGAACCACACCTCCACTCCCCGTTTGGCTGTTCCTCTTCTCCCTCAGAGTCCGACTCTTACCAAGGGCATGACAATAGGTAGACTCTAGGGAGGTAAAAGAAATCTGCCAGATTTCTGTGTGAGTTAATTAGCAAGATCTGCCATAATAGATTCCGCCAGATTATAAAAAGTGGTATTGAATGGAGTCTGGGTTTTTTTTTTTTTTTGAAGTAAGTAATCTGCATATGCACACACATAGTCAGCATTAAAACTAGTTAGCCAAGGAAAAAAATGTGTTAGAAAAAGAATTTGGGGGGATTCGTATCACAAATTACACATTTATACAAAAGTTCTGTATATCAGAAAAATTATCAATAAAAGTTATAAAATTATTAATTTTTTAAAATAAAAACTTGATAGACTAAAATACTGTTCTATATTAAAAGACAGTAAAACAGTTATCTAGCCATTAGAAACATAGCTGAAAGCCAATTTAAGTCAATGAGAAGATAGATTTGATGATAATGCCACTGAGACTACATGAATTCTGGTTTTGTAGGGTTGTGTGTGGGTATTTTTCCACAGTATTAAAAATTGGTTAGGATGTTAATTAAATTAGAAACTCTGAGGAAGGTGGACAATGAATAAAACAAATCAACATAAACCTCTCAAGCCATATTTTGCATTTCATCAAGAAATACTAGTCAACAATATCAGAACACCATTAAGCTATGTATGGCAGGGGTGTCAAGCTCATTATGTTCCAACCCTAATGCAGACCTTCATTTCATTGAGGGCTGCATCAGGGTTGTGTTTGACCTTGGGGGTGGGGGCTGGGGTAGGTATGGCCAGCCCGACATCTGTGTTGGGGGCGTCTATGGTGGCCTGAGCACTCTAGCAGGGAAAGTGGACCCCCAAGCTCCGTTTTTGGCTGCGATGGCCTCCTGCAGCCCTCTGTCAGTCAAAACGGGGCTCAGGAGGGCCATATGCAGCCTTCCTCAGCTCCATTTTTGTTGGCAGAGGCACTGCAGCCCAGTCCTTCACTGTTTCCAGGACAGCCCCTGGGCCTTGAGTTTGACACCCCTATGTATGGTATTCTCTATAGTAGCTGGGCCACTTTGTTCTGTGCTACTTCCAGATTTAAAATCTTCTGAGAATAGAGAACCAGTTTGATCTAGTTGTTAAGGCATCAGGATAGAAAGTGGGAGCTATGAGTTCTAGTCCTTCCTTAGCCATGAAAGCCTCCTGCATGACCTTGGATTACTCACTTTACTCCAATTCATCTCACAGGGTTGTTGTTGTGGGGAAAATAGAAGGAAAGTGTGTTGTACATATCTGCTGCCTTGAGTTATTTGTAAAAATAATAAAGGCAGGATAGAAATAAATAAATAAAATTATAATTGATTCTCAGCTATAGATTTTGGAAGGATCAAGCAAACCAAAAAGTTCAAACTACATGTATATAGTAACTCAGAGTAATTGAATCAATATGTGACAGTCTCAGTTGAGAATAAGTTAGCTGGATTTGGGGTATTTCAAAATGGAATTTTATTATATTTTCTTCATTGATTTTGTTAATGGTATCTTGGGAGATCCTAAGCTAAGGAAATTTGTTGTTCAGCCTTAATAGCATTGATTTCTAATCTTTTAAAATATCATTTCTTGACATGATATTTATTATTACACTGCATGACTTTTTATGTTAAGGAAAAATACTGAAACAGTACTAATGAAGCAGTTTTAATACCTTGAATCTGATATCAACCTTAGTGATCTTCTAACCCATATTCCTCTGATTCTTTTACTGAAACAGCTCATGAATAGCTCATGGCATTCTTAATTACAGTCATATCAAGTTCCTGAATAATTGGTTAAATGCGGCTACTAAGATATATTAATGAGATATTGGGCAGACTTTGAGAGGGAGTATAACCGTATAGCACCAGTGTTTGTTCTTCCCTTTTCTTCAGAAGTTTAAGCTCTTATTCTGATATGTCTGCTAGGTTGATCGGGATAGAGACCTTCTGATTCAGCAAACAATGAGGCAGCTCAACAATCACTTTGGTCGAAGATGTGCTACCACTCCAATGGCTGTCCACAGGGTAAAGGTTACATTTAAGGATGAACCAGGAGAAGGCAGTGGCGTGGCACGAAGCTTTTATACGGCTATTGCACAAGCCTTTTTGTCAAATGAGAAACTGCCAAATCTAGATTGTATTCAAAATGCCAACAAGGGGACACATACAAGTAGGTATCCCAAAGAATATGCTTTGTTTGCTATTTAAGATGCATGCATTTGGCAAAGAGAAGGACAAAAAGTTATGCTGTAGTATAGTAAGACGTTTTTAATGGTCAAATTAAGGATCTCAGTTGTCTTGCAATATTGTTCCACATACTTGATACAGTTGTCCTATGTGCACACAAAAACCAAATCTTACTTGTAGAATGGAATGCAGATTTCTGCACAATCAGTTATAGAAGAAAGTTTTACCAAATAGGGAAAAGAGAAAGAAATTTATCAGAATTTCCCCATATTTCATGTGTATTGTTTTGGAATAAAGGGGTCACCCCTCTGCTGCTAAGAGATTTATTAGTAACATTCAGCATAGAAGAAATACCAAAGGAAGAATAAGAAAAAAGAAACAATGTTATGGAGGGAAATTTACGTAGTCTATTTCAGTTACATGTATTTGGGCCTACCATTCATTTAGAAATCGTTTGAAATTAGAGTGGCATTGGAAAAAAGTAACGTATGGACAGTCTTCGCAGTTTAACTGTCATAGCATCGTCACAGTCACATAATGAAATTTTGGGTGCTTGGCAGCTGGCATGTAGTTGCGACAGTTGCAGCATCCCAGGGCTGTGTAATTGCCTTTTGTGACCTTCTCAGCTGGTTTCCAAAAAACAAAGTCAATGGGAAAAGCCAGATATTTATAACGATATGATTCACTTAACAACTGCAGTGATTGGTTAACAACCATGGTGAAAAAGGTTGTAAAACTGGGCAGGATTAACTTAACTACCTTGCTTAGCAACAGAAATTTTGGTCCCAGTTGTAGTCATAAATTGAGGATTAACTCTACTGTAAAGGCCTTGAGAATCAATGACATTTTGAAGCAAGGAAGGATTCACAAATAAGGTTGGCATCCCGTCACATTTTCTCCTGCAGTATATTATATTTTTTGAACTAGCATTAAAGTCTTCTAAAATGTTGCTTAGAGTGGGGAGGTAAAATTAGATGAAAAAGTGTGATTGCATCAGTTCTTAAATCTTTTGTAAAAATATTCCAAACTACAATTGTGTATTCGTCTTCCTCGGGGATAGACCTCACAGTTCATGATTCTTTGTATTAGTTAAGATTCTTATAGGAGAAAAACTCTGTGTAAACTTGACTGTCTCTTCAGGTCTAATGCAGAGATTACGGAACAGAGGGGAGAGAGATCGAGAAAGGGAGCGGGAGAGAGAAATGAGGAGGAACAGTAGTGGGTTGCGAACTGGTTCTCGAAGAGACAGAGACAGGTAAGTTGTCCCCCTGACATACAAATTTTGCTCAGAGAATTTTCTGGTGTAAATTTCTAGTAATAGGGAACAGGATAGCACATAAACAAAATGTTCTGCTTTGCATTGAAATACAAACAAAAGGTGGAGTAGAGACCATTTTAATTTTCTTAACACAGCCCCACAATTCAATGTCTTGGTCATATGTGAAACAACGATAATTTCTGATAACGTCTGTGTGTGTTTTTAAAGGGATTTTAGGAGGCAGCTGTCCATTGACACCAGACCTTTTCGACCTGCCTCTGAAGGAAATCCTAGTGATGACCCTGATCCTCTTCCAGCACATCGACAGGCCCTGGGTGAAAGACTTTATCCCCGTGTACAAGCAATGCAACCTGTGAGTCTGGGTCTCTCTACTTGGGGAGGGCATTATCATTATTTATCATTATCATCTCTTTTATTCATTAAACATGAAACTCAGTCAACTGAACATTTAAAAATGTATCACAAATACCAGTGACTAGTGCTAATGGTTGATAGGGTTGCTGCCAGCATCCTAGGTATCAACCAAGTATCTTCTTAAAATCTACGATGTTCCGAGTAGCGCAGGTTTTTGCAGTTCCACTGGTGTTATTTCAGGAAACTGCAGTTTCTTGATGTGTTTTGTAAAATTCTTGGACATGATACCAGGTGCCCCGATGACGATGGGTATCACGGTTACATGTTTCATCCATAACTGTGTAGTTTTGATGGCCAGGTCGTGGTATTTCGTGATTTTTTTTCCAGTTCTTTTTCTTCGACTCTGGCATCTCCTGGTACAGCAATATCCATAAATTGTATGTTTTGGCCCTCAACAACTGGTGTGTTGTGTTCCAAATGCCAATCTGTCTGTTTTGAAAAGTCCCATGATCATCACTGTCTCATTCTCAACAACCTTTTCCACTTTATATTCCCATGACATCATCATCATCAATCATCATACAAAATATTCTAACCTGTTTTATTTGAGGGTTTTACAGTCCTTGGATGTTCCCTAATCTATTTACTGACATATGGTAACAAGACTTACCTTAATATGACAAAATCTGTAGCAAAATGTATTTATTTATTGAATGAATATATATATAGCTACAATATAAATAATTTTAGACATTAGACAATATAAATAATTTTTAAACCTAAAGAAAACAATTGTTCATGTGTGAAAAAAGATCCACATTTGGAGGAGCTACTTTTTTTAATAATTAGGTCAGCATTCAATGCAAAGACTGCATTATCTTATGAGTCGCATATAGATTACATGCCTCCTCTGGGCAAGACCCAAGACCACTCCCATCCCAACCTACCTTGCCATCCTTTCTTCTGAATGCCAAGTTAATGGCTATTAAGTTTGAAAAAGGCTCCAGTTGGAAATCTGGAGGGAATTGTTTATTGCTGCACAAAAAATCAGAAGTGCTGAGAAGGATGGCTGTAAACTGAAACTGGAAACAAGCAAGCCAAAATACAGAAGCATTGACAGATACCTAGTAATTTGTTCTGAGTCTGAATCTGATTAATTTGCTTATTGGACTGTGATTGGGATAAACTCTAGAAAAATAATTCTTCCACATTTTCCATATTGTTTGAATTCAGAATAAATTATATTTTACTATCTGGATTTGTTCTTCTTATGTCTAGAATAGAGGTTTCCTGGAGCCAAATCCCATCCCATATATTCCATGGTTCTCTACCCATAATTTTAACATAGTGGGAAGCAGATAGTAGATTTTTTTCTGCCTATCTAAAGATAATAATTAGGTAGAGGGGAAAATGTAAACATTGGGAAATAAATATAAATCTACATCTTTTCAGGCATTTGCAAGCAAAATTACAGGCATGCTATTGGAATTGTCACCTGCGCAGCTGCTTTTGCTATTAGCAAGTGAGGATTCCCTTCGAGCAAGAGTGGATGAGGCTATGGAGCTCATCATTGCACATGGCAGGTAATTTAACATTAATGATAATTAAAGCATGCTTCTGATTTCAACTGTGGTAATGATTAGCTTCTGAGTTCCTAAAGAAGCCTACCTCCTCTATATAAACAAATAGCTGAAAACTCACCCCAAATTTTGGATACAACATCTGCTATTACACAAAATTTTAGATCTTTTTGATAGTGGAAGGGGCTCTTTTATTCTATCATAAGATGCATCCACAGCATGCAAAAATGATGAAATATGTATTGGGACATTATGACACAAACTCTTCTCGTTATGTACTTGGGTGCAGTGTGTAACACAATCACAGAAAGGCAACATTGGTTCTTAATCTGTTTTATTGTTATCTTGCCTTCCGTTAGCATCTGAGTCCACTAGTTGTGTTGTGATGCTGTGTTTAGAGATTCTAACTGGGGTATTTGAAATTTCTGCAAGAAGTGGAGAACGCACTGTAGGTGTGATAAATAATGCATTGAAATCCAACAGATTTCAATGCATTCTATGAGAATTATGAATAGCACAGTTTCTGCTGATTGCTGCTTTTCTGTCTCTTATCTGTAAACATTATATTGGCTCAATGTAATTGGTTTTATTCTTTTCAAAGGGAAAATGGAGCTGACAGCATTCTAGACCTTGGCTTGTTGGATTCTTCCGATAAAGTACAAGTAAGAAACATTTGTAGACAGTGCCTTTATTAATTTACTGTTTAAAGATGTCTGAAATGTCTAAAATAGAGAAATATATTTACCAAGAATATTCTTTTACTTACATACATGAGACTGGAAATCATATGCATTCCCAGAGTCACCAAATTAAATAACAACTATAAAAGATTATAGTCTCAAATTCCATGAAGTCATGCCAGTTGGAGTTCTGAACAAGAAACACTACACTGCAGTATATTATTGCAACTTGCTCTTGTAACTTACAGCCTCAGTTTTGTTATGGAAATTGATCATATAGCTAGTCCTTGTTTACTGATTGCCTCATTTAGGAACCATTCACATTTTGGGCAATGATGAAAAAATAGTTTTATGATCAGTCCTCACATGTACAACCTTTGTAGATCTATAAAACAAAGGAAAATTGAAATAAAATTATAAGCACAATTGAAATTTCACTTAGCCACTGCTTAAAGATCACGTTTCTTGTCCTATTCATGATCGCTAAGTGAGAAGTATCTGGAACAATTTCTATGCTCAGAAGTGGTCTCATTTACTCATCTTAGTCTTATACTTAGAAAAGCAGGTAGCATAAGATCAGCTATATTCTGTATTAAGATGAAAAAATGTCTCTGGGTTGATAAGTAGTGAACTCATTCATTCAGACAACATTTTTCTTCTTAGTTTCATTTCAAAGTATTTTGCATGCTACCTCTCTACAAATTACTGTTCCTTTGTTCTTTCCTTTTGTTGAATTGATAAGAGCATACAAGCTAAAAACCTTTTTTGGGGGGGTTGCATACCTGGAAACTAGTTATTAGAAAGAAATTAAACTATTCCTTTTAGTTTTTATTTGCTTGAGGAGATGACATACACAGAACTAAAGTACAGTCCGTATTTTAGAAACTGCTAGATAACCACATAGATATATATTATTTAATTAGCCTTAGGATTTGTTTAAATCAGCTTTTGAATTGTGTATTTTGAATGCACAGTTCAGTACTAAAGAAGTCAGTTGTTAACAGAGAAACATCATTGTTTTTATTTCTATTGTGCATTTCTTTTAAAAAGGAAAATAGAAAACGACATGGTTCTAGTCGTAGCGTTGTGGACATGGAATTAGATGATACAGATGATGGTGATGATAATGCACCACTGTTTTATCAACCTGGAAAACGTGGCTTTTATACACCGAGGCCAGGCAAAAATACAGAAGCCAGACTGAATTGCTTCAGAAATATTGGGAGGTAAAATATCCTCTAGACAAGTGAATTGCTTTCTGGGAGAAAAACAATATGAAATGCATATGTGATAGTAAATGTAATAAGATTGGGATTTTCAATCAAAATTTGAATATAATTATTCTTTTGTTTCTCTAATACTTCTATTTTGGTATTGTTAAAATTTTCTGTTAAAGTATTAATTGCTTTCTACTGATTTTCAGAATTCTAGGGTTGTGCTTGCTGCAAAATGAACTATGTCCAATTACATTAAATCGACATGTAATAAAAGTTCTTCTTGGCAGAAAGGTAAGCACCTCTTAGTGATTTAGCATAGGGATGCTTCATTATTTGATGAAATTTGTGTTCAGCTAAAAATGTAGGGCATTGCTCCCATGACCTCCATCCTTCTGTTTAAAATATTTGTTCCCTTTCTTAATGTCAGATACTTTATCCAGAAAAGGTAAGAATATTTCAAAAAGTTCAATTCTGGGCATAATGCGGATCTACAAATAAGATACCAAGTGATTTTTTTTGTGTATGAAATCATTGTAGCCTATCTCCTAAGCCTTTTCATAATCCTCTAAGCCAGGGGTGTGAAACTGGCGGCCTTAGGGCCTGATATCACGCACAGGTCATATCCACCCCTGCTTCGTGAAAGGGAAAAATGTGCGATACATCATGTGACAGCAACATGATGTCATGAGTTTGACACTGCTCTAAGCAGAAAATACATCAGACTGAATTGAGCCATTATTTTTAAAACAAAACAACTTTTTTTAATCTGCTGGAAGTCACAAACTCAGATGGTCATCAACCCAAAACAGAAGTAACAATCAGTCTGAGAAGTAACCCATGTCCATATACCCTTTTGTGCTTATATTGTGATTTATTTAATTTTTGACCAGATTGTGGAAATGTGCATAGATATGAGAATATTAGTTGGAAAATCTTATAAAATCCCCAACAATAAGCTTAACTGCACTACCTGTATAATGAGTAAATCTTAATGATTACTTTTTATTTTCAGGTTAACTGGCATGATTTTGCCTTTTTTGATCCGGTTATGTATGAGAGTTTACGGCAGCTCATCCTCGCTTCTCAAAGCACAGATGCTGATGCAGTTTTTGCAGCAATGGACTTAGCTTTTGCGATAGACCTGTGCAAAGAGGAAGGTGGAGGACAGGTAGGCCCAAATTCCTGTCTTTAATGTTACTTCCTCAGAATCTCAGAATCAGTAGATAGTAAGCAAGACTAAGATGAATAAGTGATGGTTGGGAAGTCTTTAATAAGCTTTTTAAAATGATTCTGTGTTGCATTATTTTTTTAGGTTGAACTTATCTCCAACGGTGTAAATATACCAGTCACTCCTCAAAATGTATATGAATATGTACGTAAATATGCAGAACATAGAATGTTAGTAGTTGCAGAACAACCTCTACATGTAAGTGATGTGAAATCTTCTTGGAATTTGATGCACCTTTTCTTAGTACTGTTCTATAATCTGTAAAGAAATATTGTGTTGAATTGATAGATACAAACTTTTAAGCCATTCGTGAAATACCAGGTTTCATAAAACATTCAGAAAATCTGTCACAGAAATACTTCTCTTAGTATGATCAGTAACCTGTGTGAAATTCAGAATTAACATAGTAAATACTGCTCTTCCTCCTGATCCAGTTTTGAATAAGGGTGAACAAATCTGCCAATTTACCATTTGATTCTTAATTTTACTGCAATTCTGTTTCTGGAAAAAAAATTGTACTTATTCTCAGTTAAATTTGGACTGGCTTTGATAGCTGAACCAACACTGTGATAGCTAATATTCTGCTTCTCTGTGAGCCCAGTTTCCCAGAATAGCTCTCTTGAGATTTAGAACAATTCCAGCTGGTCCCTTGATTCCAGAACATAAAATAGTAATTTCAGGTAAATGGGTAGAGGACATCACATACACACCCTTCTACTTTACCTCTGGCTCTGGATGACATGAAGCAAAGGATTATTCTGGGAAGGTGTTGCTGCAGTTCGTGACAAGAACATGGCAAGACTTATGTATCACAGCAAGGGATCTTGAGTTGCTTTGTAACCCAGCAGTGTACATTTGAGTGCTAAAATTCTATTTCTGGTGGCTTTTTCAGGCAATGAGGAAGGGTCTGTTGGATGTACTCCCAAAGAATTCATTAGAAGACTTGACAGCAGAGGATTTCAGGCTTCTAGTTAATGGATGTGGTGAAGTTAATGTGCAGATGCTAATCAGCTTTACTTCGTTCAATGATGAGTCAGGTATAATATATTTGATTATAAGTTGCACCATAATAAAATTCTGATCAGTATCATTGATTAAAAAATAAAATGTTTTATGAGTTATGTAGGGTTATCCAATGTTGTATAAGCTAGCCTATTTCATTCCTCTAGAGAAGATGTGAAAGGGATCTAGTGGAAATATGTTCTGTCACTAGTGTCCATTCTTCTGGGGGATGGAAACAGTTGTGTGTAATCCATACATACTAGTGCTTCTTGGTTGTATTTATCCTGTGCCCATTGGGGAACTTCTTCACAAATTAAAAATGATACTTCAGGGTTATTTCTTTCAGATACGATTTTTGGATTTTTTTTGAAAATTTGAGACTTGATCACTTGCTTAATGCAAAATGTAATTTATAATGAACATTGTATTACTGATCAATTAAAGAGTGCTGTTGAATCATACTATTTCAATAGCATTTAATACATGATTAAATATATACTATATTTAGATTAATTCACTTTTGAAAGCAATACTATGGGGTATCTACTTTTAATATTCTTTTGTTTCATTTTGAATAGGAGAAAATGCTGAGAAACTTCTGCAGTTTAAACGATGGTTTTGGTCCATAGTAGAGAAGATGAGTATGACTGAAAGACAAGATTTAGTAAGTATTATTTCTTTTCCTTGGAGCTAATTCATACATTTGGAGTATCTAATTGTTAAATTCTTTTAAAGCTTTGAAAAGTTTAAAAACAGATTATTCTCAGTTACATATTATTATTCAGTTTTTTTTTCTCATGATTTATTCCGCTTACACTTTAGATTCAGAATTTCTTTAAAATGAAGTCCTGAGATTGCATTGCAAACTTTTGAAAGTGAGGGAATTTGAATGGCTATTGAGATATGACATGGATTTTCCATGGAAACTGAAAAAATGTAAATGACAAATAACTAGTCCTTGAAAATACTTAGAAGGTAGATGTTTTGCTTCCCACTTTTGTATTTTGTCCAGGCCAGGTCTGTAGAGAAGATTAGTGTTGTTGTCACAAAAAAATAATAGTAGAGTGTGTCAATAAATTTGCTAGAATGTTATACATTTACCATGTGAATAGAAATTCCCTTATTTGTGGAAATCAAAAGTAATGTTAAGAATCAGATCCTAAGAAGCATTAATGAAATGATGGGTCTCATTCGTAAGGCTGTATAGTTCCTATAGTTCCAGTTAAGTGCATTTAACTTAAATTACGGAAACATCTAATCAGCATAAAAAGTACAACAGGTGGAAAAGGACATTCAGCCAATCGGTGGCATTTTCACTTGAATATAATACTGTACTACTTGAATGTTTACCAGTAAAGGGATTTTTAAGTCAAGAGATTTGTTAAAAATTAAATATGTTAAGAAATTTGTAGGTGTTCATTTTAATGTCACTATATACAGATCTTCGGGTTAGGAAAAATATTAACAAAAGTGATATAGATGAAAAGCTGTTCATATAAAAATATGTTGTTTGCAAGATACTATCCATGTATATTTATTACAGGATATTATTAATATCAAAATTGGATATGAATTTGTTTAGTGAAGGATTAATATTTTTTTTAATGGCCCTCAGGTTTACTTTTGGACATCTAGTCCATCATTACCCGCTAGTGAAGAAGGATTTCAGCCTATGCCATCCATCACAATAAGACCACCAGACGATCAACACCTTCCTACAGCAAACACATGTATATCACGCCTTTATGTTCCACTTTATTCTTCTAAACAGATTCTTAAACAGAAGTTACTACTCGCCATTAAGACCAAAAATTTTGGTTTTGTGTAGGCTATTAAAAAAAGTGTGTATTGCTGTATAATTATTACTAGCTAGACTTTTTTGTAGAGTTTCCATTGTCCATAAAAGTTTATGAAAGTTAATGCTGTCATGCCCCCTCCTGTTGCTGGTACTGCAATGATAAAATGCAACATTCCCAAACAAAGTTTGCAACCTAAGGGCTGAAGAAGCAGTGGCGATGTTAGATAGTGATAATTTGCTAGTCATTAACTTCTTGGCCAAATCCAGCCAAAGATGACAGCAGAACAATATGAATTACACTGTGATTTAACTTTTTGCAAAAGGAGTGGAAATATGTCAAATGTTCTTCAAAAAAAAATTCACTGCTGCCTTTGTGGAAAGTGTTATAGAGGGAATAGGAAATTTCAAAATAAAAGATGAAGTATGTCCTGTGGTTTATTTTAACTTTTTTTATAAAAAAAAGAAAAAAAAATGGTGTTTAAGTTTGTGGTTGGCTGCAGTTGTGCATCATGTATATTGAACTTGTAAAAAGTTCTTGCCAGTTAGAGCTAAGAGTTGAAATCATTCACGTTTGCTTACAAAAACCACTGCCATTGCAATTTTGTCTGCTTGCACTGGACTCTGGCACAATAAATACCACCATTAATGTTTTGCATGTAGTCTGTATAACCTTAGTGAGATTCTTTTTGTACTCAAGAAGGAAGCCAATGCACAGTATTTAATCGTTTACAATCAACATTTTGTATCCCTCTTTCTTTGAGCATTCAGTTAGGAGGCTTATACCTCCAGCTCAAATCCAGATACTTGTTCTGCTGTGTCTCAAGCTGGTTAAATTTTCAGCCTAGGCACTACCTGGTAACTGTAAAATGTTTATAAGATCATGATTATTTGAAGGTACATTTTGAAAAAAAAATTTAATGTTCGTGAGCAGCTTAACTACTTTTGTATCTAGCCTTTTTTAAGTA
This sequence comes from Pseudonaja textilis, assembly GCF_049901715.1. Lineage (NCBI taxonomy): Eukaryota > Metazoa > Chordata > Lepidosauria > Squamata > Elapidae > Pseudonaja > Pseudonaja textilis. The sequence continues at coordinate 177,661,221 of NC_141992.1, read as the reverse complement.
TCTTGTTACAGTTTTTAATAAATTACAGTCATACTGAAAAAAATAGTTTTTATTTATGTGACCTGTACATTTTAGTTGCTACTGCACATCACAGTTATCTATTAAGTTATTTGTAAGTGAATAAAACTACTCTTCCTCTTCAGTTAAAATAGAAGCAGTTCAGTCTGCATTTTAGTTAGCAGAAAAGTTTAAGATGGCCTGATCCAACAAAGTATAATCTTTTCATCAGATATAGCTTACACAGCACAAAAATGTTTGCCAAATGCATTGTGGTGCACATACAAAATGCTATTTTTATTGGAGCATTTTAGTGCATAATATTTCAGTATATTAAGATCCTATTTAGTTGAGCACTAATATATTGTAGGAAAGGGGAGGATTCTTTGTTATTTTACTCTTACCATCTCATAGTCAGGAATTCCTCATAATTTGTTAATTCTCTTTTCTGTGGGGTTTGGGCGGCGGGGGGGGGAATTGCACATCATTAAGAACTTGCCTGAATTTCTGCCAAAATGGACCACCTCTTCTCTTTCTCTATGCCAACAACTTTCATGCCTCTTTCTGCCTTAGCTTGAAAATAGCATCCTGCTTCTGTAGAGTATCTATTGTTTTGGCAGACACTCTAGCAGTGTAAATCTAACTGTAACCTCTTTTAAATAAAGACTGAAGACTGTTCTGTTAAAAGCTGACTGTGCCAGGCTTACTCGGTTTTTAAAAAATTAAATAGCAGGTGCTTTATTTTTTCCCCTTGCACACTTTGATGAAATCATTCTTTCTGAATGACAGCCCTTTTAAGGATAAGGATGGAGTTTTTCATGTTTGGCATAGAATTCAGGTTGTTTTTGAATTTGATACTTGGCTTATATAGCAAGTTTCATAATGTCTGAGCCTCTTGCATTCTGTAATTAAAAATGCTACCTACCTCACAGAAGAGTTGAGGCATAATAAATTTAATATTCTCCGAAGCCCTTTTAGGAAAGGCTGTGTATATTGTAAAATATTGTTATATATAACCTGTGTATATCTAGCATATCCCTATGTTATATGTATAGCTCTGTATATAACACAATTGTTTTACAACAGTCACAGCAGAATACATTACAAAAATTCATAAGGCCTATACAGTAGTACACAAACAATACTTTGTTGTTACTCTAATGCCAAGGGGAAAGCTAGAATGATTAATGTTGTAGTCATTGACTCAAAATGTGTATGTAGCTATATAAATAGCTTTTCTCTGTATATTTGAACATTATCAAGCTTTTAATAAGAAATGCTTATTAAAATTGTACACCGCATTACTGTGTGGCTTAAATTAGTTTCTTTTAAATATATGGCAAGAAAAATCATAGGAAAGTTTTCCAATAGTGTCTTGAATTTTACTTAACTTTTGATAATCATATTCTTTTAAAAGCTGGATTTTGGTTACTTTTTTCCCTCAGAAGCTACTGAGCGAAATGGTCTTGAAATCATGACAATTGAGTTGCTGTGGTAACCCTTTAAAGTCCTTTGGGACTTCCTTGATCCATGGAACCTGAGTTTTGTAACAATATATATTCTGGTAACTGCGTAGTCACCAACTATGAAATCAACCCAAATAAGTACAAGAAATGATATGTGTCTCAACAAATTATAGTACCTTCAGAATTTCTTCCTTTATATTGCCCACATTTTAGCTTTTTGGACTGTTAATTTGAGAAGACAGAACAAGGTTATTCTGTACATCTGTTAATTAGCACCACTGTCTATTGATCAGGCCAGCTTTTTATTTTTGCAAGAAACAGATAAAATATGAAATGGTGAAACCTATGTAGATTTATGAACAATTAAAAACCCTTATTTAATCTGGTTGTTAGCACTATGTATACGTTTAACATGGCATATCTGTCATTACTATCTGTCAGAGATAGCATGAGTGCTGCCACTTGTTCCAGTTAACATTTCAGAAGTTGGAGGCAGCTGAAGATCAATCATCAAGCTAGTTTGTGGGTAATCCTTTGGACACTATCCTAAGTTTTGTTATGCTTTATAAATAAACCAATACTTGAATTGTTCAAGCCGCAGGTGAGGTACTAATAAAGCTTTTTATTACTGATGAAATTTAGGGTTTCCAATTCCTAGTTAGTTTAATGGTTATATCCTAACTGAACTGTACCTATTAGTCTTAAAAAGCCCCATTTACTTCATGCCATCATTAGCCTATCTACTTTATTTGGTTCAAATAGTTTTTTTAGTCTGGTAAAAATAAATGCTTTATTCCCAGTTTTCCAAGAAATCTAAATAGAAAAAGACTGACCAGATAAGCAAAATAAGGTATTTAAGCCTCTGAAGGCACTTTATTGTAGCAATAGAGTCATATTTTTTGCAGTTATAATTTTTTGCATGTCATGCTTCATTACAATAAGAAAAAGTTTTTGTCTGTGATGGTATTTGAAGACGTGCCTATGTCTGGGCGCTCATTCAGTGTGGTGTAGAGATTGAAGTTCTTTAGATGAAGATTGGAGATATCTAGGCTTAAATCCCTTATGGAAATTTACTGAATAACTGGGAGAATCACTCTTGCTCAGCCTAACCACCTTTACAGGATGGTTTCAATTGGGATAAAATGGAGATAATCATGCAAACTGCCTTGAATTTCTGAAAAGGCAAGATTAACAATAAAAATGAATTGTCAAAAATCATGCAGAACGTCTACTTGGAGGTAGAGGGGATGGATTTGGGAGGTGCAAGTTGTACATTGAAGCCTTAACATTTTAACTTTTTTTGTACCTGTTGGTAGCTGAGAAATATTTTAATATTGTTAATACATTTTCACTGCATATCCTAAAATGTTGCTATCTTCAATTAAAAATTTCTTACAATACTTAATTTCTAACAAAATTATTTAATCTGTTTAAATATTTTTCAAAACCAGTGAAACTCAATAATTTGCATTTAAAGTGGTTGAGCTTTTATACCTTTGTAAAAAAAAAGCTAAGAAAAACCATTAGGGTCAGTATTGTATCCTTGGAGATGTTCTTCATACAACCTCTGACACAAATGTTGAATTAAGTTTCTTTCAAATCAAATTGACTTCTGGTTAAGTTTATGGACACATCTAACAAAATTACTGTTTTTCCTTACAATTCAGAAGTGGTTTGCTATTACCTTTTCATATTTTTTAAAAAATATATCTCAATCTAACCAACAGTAGGTCTCCAATTCACCAGGTCTTTCAGGCAAATTATCACTTGCTGAGTGCTGGTGAACTAACTCTTATTTAGCACTGTAAAAGCTTTTGAAAACATATATTTAATATGTTTATTTATACAGTATTTTGCAATTTGACAGTTCGAATCTCACCAGGCTCAAGGTTGACTCAGACTTCCATCCTTCAGAGGTGGTAAAATGAGGACCCAAATTGTTGGGAGAAATATGCTGACTGTAAAATCGTTTAGAGAGGGCTGTAAAGTTGTATATAAGTGCTATGCTATTGCTATTATATGTGGACATTCTCTTACAATTTAATTCAATCTGCAATTACTCAATACTATTTTTTAATCTAGCCTCAACCTATTTTGAAGACTGACTTCTGACATGCATATACAGTTTCACATGCATATATTTTGAGGGGAGGAAGATAAATCTCCACAATATTATGGAAGGTACAGTGCACAGGATTTAAAAAAACTTAATTTAAAATGTTACCTTTTAAGGTAAATTGGGATATACCTAGATTTGCATTAGAAGAATCCCAACTCTAAAAAAACATTTCAGCCCTGCACCATGTGATGACTGAGCACCATAAAATGTATTCAACACCAATACACGTCTTAAAAAAATTAAAAGAATACCATTTCCATAGAGAAAAGTGGGGAGACCAATACTGAGGCAGACTTACATAAAGGAGATTGCAAGTCAATTCCAGAAGTAATCATTGGGGCGTGTATCAAAGTGTGCAGAATGATCCTCAAGAATGGGCACCAGTAGAGAAAAATATGGCTGAAATTGATTGATGCTTCTGGCGGTTTTTTCACAGACCGGATTTTTTTTGGGGGGCATAGTTTCATGCTGCCTGGATCCTGCATATGCATGGATAGGGCTTCGCTCCCTTGCGCAGCTGGATTCCTGGCAGGCCGTGGACCAGGGGTTGGGGACCCATCGTATCTATTAATTAGTCAAAAAATGTATTCAGGAAACTCTGAAGCAAATATGATCTGCTTTTTCTATTACTACTCTCTAGTAGCTGTATTTAAAGGCCTTTTGAGATCAGGCAGTTAAACAGTCATCAAGATTAATAGCAGCTGATAGCCTAGTTGTCCCTTAACTTTTCCAGGAACCTTTAACACCATCTGCAATGGCTAAGTATCACTCTCAGGAATAAATTCCAGAGACGCTTCTAGGAAGCCAGACTTGGCAAACACAGCAGATATTGAGCAGAATAAATACACATAGGATTGCACTAAAACCTGTGAGAAGTAACATCTAAACAACCTTTTTTTTGGTGCCTTCAGCTCAATGTTGGCTCCTGATGATTTCCTGGGCTAGTCCCTGCAGGGTTTTGGGGGGCAAAATTTCAGAAGTGGCTTGTCATTGCCTGCTTCCTAGGACTGACCCAAGGCTATCCCGCTTTAGACTTAATGTGGAATAAGAACTACAGTCTCTGGGTTTCTACCCTGGTGCATTTCCCATATCAAATGGCTCATCTCAACCCTCATCATACCAACTGCCATACCTAATAGAAAGGTCTACGCATCTTGGTAAATTTCCTTTGAAAATTCGTTCCTTCCAAGGACCTTCAATTGAAATAGATTCAGGTGCATATTCTTTGCTTATGTCAGACCAAGATATCACAGCATGAAATCTGCCCAAGACATACATTCATCCTTTGTTTAGATTTAAGCCTTTTTATTTCTCACTGCTTTGGTAAGGAACCTTCCCTCTTTCTAAGCTACCCTTACATTTTAAAGAAATAACATGCTTTTCCAAAACTGATTTTATTTGTTGCAATTATTTTTAATAGCTGTTTTAAGGGAATATTTAAATCTTATATCATGTTCATTTATTTTATGATCTGATTTCATATGAGCTACTTCTAAGATCAGTCTAAGAAACCAATGCCATATAGAGATAATTGTAACCGTTAAAAGTACCATAATCTTTCAAGTCTGAATGTGCTTCTCTCATCCCTCAGTTTATCTTCATGTGAATTAAGAGTTCCATTTGAGACATTTGCTCAAATACATTTATATTTTTTATTTACTGGAATGGGATTATGCCACATTTGTCTCATTTTTGCCTCAGCAGTGGCCCTTCCTCCTGTCCTTCAAGGTCCCTCTGTATGCCCTTCACTTTTATCTACTTTCTGTAAAAAGTAAGACATTATTTGATAAATAATGGGGGGAAGGAAATTAATGCAGTGGCAAACCATACTTTTCATGCACAGAATTATAGTTGTGCTGCATTAGTCCCAGCTATACATGTTGAACTCGAGAAGAAACAGAACACAACAGATAAGTCGTCACTGCAACAGTATACTGTCAAATATTTCAAGATACACAAGAGTGCGTAGCAAAAGTAATCTGGCTTAAATAAATGATTTTAATTTTTAGTGAAACTTTTTAAATGTTTGCAATACCAATTCACACCTTGTATAATGAGTTTATGATTCATGACCCAAGAATTCAGAGCATTCCAGAACCAATGGGAAATTTCCTAACAGACATCATCTGCCTTTTCCAGTAGTGGAAAACTGAACAAAACCACTATAAAGCCTATGATAAGTAAGCCCAATGTTTCCTAGCAAATAGTATTCGGAGGCACATTTGCATCTTAACAGTATATAGTTGAAGCTATACATCCCAGAGTCTCTCTGGCAAGAAAAACACAATACTATAGAACCATTTTGTATCAGTTTTCAAAATCCTAAACCAGCTGAGCCTCATGGACAAGCCAAGTCTTTCTGCTGTTGTTTGACATGAAGGTTTAAGAGTTTCCCATGGGACTGATGACTCAGTGTATTTTTTTGTTACTGGTAGTGAAGCCCTCCTCCAGTGCAATGCTCCTGGACACCAACACGAGTGAGTATTGCTGTCTCTCTCTGGGTCCCTGCCCCACCTTTTTACATTTAAAAAGTTTCAAATCAAACAAATGCAACGGTGGCCAAGTGCAAGCAAAGATTCCAGCATCATTTTGATTTGCAAGAACGGGTCTGAGTCATCAGTGGGCCCAATACCTCTTCTTTTAAAAAAGGTAAAACTACTTTTGGAATGGTGTCTTGCAAGGCACAAGGAGGATCAAGCAGTATGCTGATAAAACATTATTTTGTACCTGCTTATGGGCCTCTGGCAGCCATTTTATGAATAGGCAGCCCCCCCCCCCACCTCCAGCCATTTTGCAAGGACACCCCCACTACTACATTAACAATCCCCAGCACTGCAGAGCCCCCTCGTGCTTTCTCCCGGCCGCAGGACATCAACCCGAGGCGCTGCGCGTCAAGACACGGGGAGGGGGGCGACCACGCGAGGACGAAAAAAGCCGATTTCCGCAGACCGAGGCGAGGAAGGTGACCGGCGAATAAGCCTCGTTCGACGCCACTTCGAAATCGGATCTTCGGCGCTGTTCCCGAGAGCCGCCCGCAGTCCCGCCCCGGGAGGAGGCGGAGAAACAGAGCAAGGTCAGGCGAGCCTCCCGCGGGCGTCCCTCTCCTTCGCTGGCTTCTAGGGCGTCATGAGCGACCATTGCGGCTGTTGTTCTGGGCCGGCGAGGCCGGAAAGCAGCGAGGTAAGCGGGCGGAGCGACGCCGTTGGGCCTAAGAGCCGGCGGCGGAGGCTTTTTGGAGCAGGGACTTCAACTCCCAGAATTCCTTAGCCAACTTTGCTGGCTGAGGAATTCTGGGAATTGAAGTCCACAAGTCTTAAAGTTGCCACTTTTGGGGACCCCTGTTTTGGAGGAACGCCTCTTTCGGCAGAGCGGCGTATCAGAGCGCATCGGGTCAGGCGGGCTAAACGCTGCGGTGGAGTTGGCCCGTTTTCTTGGGAGATCCATCTCTACGATTATTTTGGCACTTCTGAATGCCGCATGCGGGACCCTGCTTAACAGCACGCGCCAGAAACTGACCGGCGCTTCTGGGGTTTCCGCTCCGCCTCTTAAGAGATCCCCTGTGCACGTTCCATTAGGCTGCCTTCGGCTCGGTTTTAGAAAAGTTGTCATTTTATAGTTTTTATTTAAAGCACTATGGTGGTGGTTGATCTCGTTTTTTTACGGGCATCGTAATTTTATGGTCAGGTACAGGTAGTCCTCGACGTACAACAGTTCATTTAGTGACCATTCGAAGTTGCAATGGCATTGAAAAAAAGTAACATGACACTTCATCACTGGAGGCTTTCAAGAAGAGATTGGACAGCCATTGGTCAGAAATGGTCTCCTGCTTGGGCTGGAGGTTGGACTAGATCACCTACAAGGTCTCTTTCAATTCTGTTAAAATGTAAATTTCCAAGAACATGTGATTATATGCTTGGTAACTGGTTCATACTTATTGCAGCATCCCAGAGTTACATGATTGTAAAATGGGGCAAAATTCATTTAACAAATGTCTCACTTAGTGACAGAAAAATTGGGCTCAATTGTGGTAAGTCAAGGGCTACCTGTTTACTCCTTCATAGTTGCAGAGGTGGCATAAAAATTATGGAAATGTTAATCAATGCCAGGCAGCTGAGCTCTGCCCAAATTAGTTTTTGCCCATGTTTTTTTTTAATATTCTGTCTTGATACCAATGTTGTTAGAGATTGATTATGCATTTGTCCCATATTTTATTTACAGTGGGCATCAGATATTTATTTAGATGCTGCCTGACTCCCTTAATGAAAGCAAAACAACACAATAGAAACAAGAGAATATCAAAGAATAAGAAAGAGGGCAAATCCATCCAACAACAAATATCACACACCCCGAAAGGGCTCCAACCTGCCTTCAAAGCTAGGCATCTAGATCTTAGATTCTGATTCTGTGGTGGCAATTTGTAAGTCTGCAAGTAAAGCACAATTCAATTAAGTACTGTATACAGTGCAAGCTGTCTAAGGTCAATATGCAGTAGTAGTTTTCCATGTCTTCAGGACATCATCCAGTCTTCACTGAAGTAACAAAAAGCTCCATGTTAATGTTATTTTGGCCCAACAATGGTTGGGTGAATGTAGAAGATCTTAGTAAGGAAATGATCTCAGAGTTTTCCCAGACATTTGAAGTTTATTTAGGCTTTAAATTGTTTACATGGGTCTAAAGGTTGATGGCTGAGCTGCTACCTACTGTGTATCTATAGTACTGGCTTCCAGCTTTTAGGTGGGACAGTAGACATTGAAAATGCCTGGGATTGACTTAGTTTCCCCAAATGCTTTAAGATCTGGGAGTTGTGATTACAAAGCTTGTCTTATTGCAACATAAAGTGAGTCCCCTCAAATGTACTACAAGAAAGCTCATGCTAAAAGTGTACATCAGAGTTGTGGTGTTGCTATTGTTATCTTTCTTGGCATTGCACACTTTCAGTGAACCGAAAGTTGTATTCTTTATTCAGTGTGTATGTTGTCCTCATCAAGATGGTCTTTCAGTGAATCAGTATCTGACTAACTCAGAACCTCCATGCCGGGATAGTTTCTGGATTGAGAAACAGAAGATTAATATAATTGATATTTAGATTAATAGGATCTGCCTTGCTTTTCTTAGATGAAAGTTAAGGAAAATCAGGGGTGTTGTTGAAAATAGCACATGTATGATTTCTTGCTCTTTCTTTAGGGGTTGCCCTCAGATGGACTTGAAAACGACTTAAAATCAAATGAGGAACCTCTCTTAAGGAAGAATCCCCATCGATTTGTCATCTTTCCAATCCAATACCCTGATATATGGAAAATGTACAAGCAGGCTCAGGCTTCTTTCTGGACAGTAGAAGAGGTGAGTTGGGCAGAAGGCAGGTTGCACAGGTGACAATCACTAACCCAAGAATAGGCTGCAATGTCAGCCTAGAGACTATGCGGGTAGTCCTCAACTTACAGCCACAATTGACCCTAAAATTTATGTTGCTAAATGAGAAATTTAGTGAGTTTTGTCCCATTTTACAACTTGGCTTGCCACATTTGTTAAATGAATCACTGCAGTTAGTAACACTGTTGTTAAGTGAATCTGGCTTTCCCATTGACTTTGGTTGTCAGAAGGTAATAATGGATGATCACATGACCTTGGGACATTTCAGCCATCATAAATATGAACCAGCTATCAAGCATCTGAATGTAAAACCACATGACCAGGGGATTTACTGCAATCATAAGTGTGAAAAATGGTCATAAGCAACTTTTTTCACTGTCGTCGTAAGTTCAAACAGCCACTAAACAAACTTGTGTTGTAAGTCAAGGACTGTCTGTATTTTCTTTCTCTGTCCTATCTTGGGACCATCAGAGTATGACCAATGACACCATGATTTCTGCAGAACTTAAAACGTTCATTCTGCCTCTTAAACTTTAGCCTTAGAAGTAAAAGCTTGAAGTGTTCTGGACTGATTTTTCTGGGTGTTGGAGACCGGATTTGGGAAGCTACGTATGGATTATTCACCCCATGCCTAATACTGGCAAGAGTGTTAGCAACACGAAAATGGCTGAATACCAGAGGGAAAGAGTTTTTTTGTGAAAAGAATATGATCAGCTTCTAGCAGAAATCACAGATTTCTACCCAGAGCATAGGTAATCCTTTTATTTCCATCTTGGCAGAAAAGTGACTTTGCACCTTGGTCCATATGATGAAACTCAAAACCCTACAGTAGATCCCTCAAGACCTAACAAGTGAAAAATCCCTGATATATTTAGACCATAAAGCAGCCAAGAGAGGGAAGCAAAGGTGCAGAAGAAATTCTGTTCACTAATCTGATATTCTACTTCACACACTTTCCTTACATTTAGGTTAAGATGCTTTTAAGAAAGAGTCAGTTCCTGTCATAAAAAGGCAGTCACCATTGCAAACAAACAAAACAAATGCACTGTCTGCTTGCATGAGCAATGAAGTGTTTGATGGATTTGTTTACTTGTTTTTGTTTTCTGTCATCGATAGAAGGGATTTCTGGAATAGATCATACAATAAGTGGCATTGCTTTTCTGTCTCCATTAGTGGCAAGTTATGTATAAACCTAGGCAGAGAAATTCTAGTAAACCAGTGTCTACCCATCAGGTAACGACCAGATGATTAGGACACAACTCCCAATTATCCACAGACCCATCCTGGCAGAGGACGGTGATGGTAATAATAATCCATTACATGCAATAATAATCCATTACATTACAAGATTCCACCAGGGAGAAGATGGTTAGAAGCCAGAAGAATCTTCAAAGGCAATGAAAAGAAAGTCAAGATGGCAGGAAGAGCTGTATAATAGAAGCCCCACCCTTTTTAATGTTATTATAAGACATGGAAAAAGAATGGGACTTTGGTAAGGTTGCAGCTACCAAATTTATCAAAAATGTCTCCCTTCCTGTGAATGCCCCTCTTTGAATTTACAGCATATATTCTCTTAGACATTTATTTTGCTTTTCAGAATTATCAGTAACAATGACTATTTCAAGTCTGTAATCTGTATTTCTTTCTTTCTTTCTTTCTTTTGTATAGGTTGACTTGTCAGAGGATGTTATTCATTGGAACAACCTAAAACCAGAAGAGAAATATTTTATTTCGCATATCCTAGCTTTTTTTGCTGCCAGTGATGGAATTGTCAACGAAAACTTGGTGAGTTGCTTCCTGTGACGTAGCCTCTAATATTTTGATGCTGAGTTTCTTTTTCATTGCATGCAATCAAACATCTATTCGTAATTGTACTTTGCATGTATTAGTTGTCCATCATAAGGAGCATTGTGGATATTTTCCTATAAGTACTTTACTTTTAATGAAGCTTGTACTAATCACACTGACTTTCAACTGCTTTTGTGGGGGGAATCGTATATATATATATATATCTTATATTTGCTTTACCCAGAGATGCTCTTTTGGGAGAAGACAGTCATTTATATAAGACATTGTGGTCTAGTGCAGGCTTTGAACCCAGTCTTACATGGACATTTAGATATCTGACTTCTTTCATTGACAGGTGGAACGTTTTAGCCAAGAAGTGCAAATCGCAGAAGCTCGCTGTTTCTATGGCTTCCAGATATCAATAGAAAATGTTCATTCTGAGATGTATAGTTTGTTAATAGACACTTACATCAAAGACCCCGAGAAAAGGTAATTAGTGTAAGTATTACCACTATGTAGAGGACTTAGGTATTTCTTCGTTTGTAATTTTCATGTCTAGTCTGGTCTAGGTGTAATGGGAGACCATAGTTTAACATTGCAAGGACATATCAGTAGAAATTTGTAATTTTTTTTAAGCTTATATGAGGGAGAGGAGGAGTTTTTGCTTGATCTTAAGAAAATCAGTCTGCTCTAAATTTTTAAATGTTATTTTTATCCTGTCTTTATTATGTTTATACATAACTAAAGGTGGCAAAGATATTTAATATTCCATCCTACACCTATTTTCCACATAACAACAATCCACTGAGGTTGGTTGGGCTGAGAGAGAGTGCTGCCTCAAAGTCATCCCGCCAGCTTTCATGCCTAAAGGAGGAGTAGAAACGTTTAATTTCTAGCCTGGTGCCTTAACCATTAGACTACTTCAAGCAATCAAAGTTAAATTAAGAATACTAAATTACAGTCTTGGGCTCTGGCTTATTTTCACTAATTATGATGGGCCCAACTGGTGTCATTAGAAGTGAAAGCATAGGCTTTTCGCTCCTGGAGAAATGGAGAAGAAATTGGAAAAACTTGTTTGCGTTTAACATTCAGAACTGTGTCACCCATGTGAGTCACTTCCAGGACGAAGTATATGAAGATCCTTTTTGTGATTAGATAGCAATTCCTTGAAAACATTTGATTTTTAATTTTTGTTCAAACTGCAGAAGAGATTTCTAGCATATGCCGGTGTAGTTTCAGAAGATCCTATATCAGTGAGAAATGAAGATGCTACATTAAAAGCATTCTTGCTAGCCTCGGATATAAGCTAATTTGTCACAGCAAGTGACAAACTATGCTTTTGTGTCAGTCTCGCGACCCAGATTTACAGTCTTTTGGTTTTCCTCCATTCCTCTTTCCTCCTTCCCCATCTTTTCAGGGACTTTTTATTTAATGCTATTGAAACAATGCCATGTGTCAGGAAGAAAGCAGATTGGGCGATGAGGTGGATAACAGACAGAGAAGCCAGTTTTGGTAGGTGTGCCTCCATTGTATGTGTTCTCCGTGGAGTGAGAGTGGGGGGACCAGCTGTGGATCAGAATGGGGTTCACCAGGCTTTGGGGCATTCTGATGAATCAGTATTCTAGCAGTAATCGAGTAGATTGCAGGAACCCAGTCACATGCTCAGTGAAAAAGGGGTAAGGGTGTTGTCAAAGCCCTGCCCCTTTTCTACATGCAGCAACATCACATGCAAATACAAAAGAGGTGGAGCTTTGTGTGGTCAGGGCCATCATCTTGACTTTTGGGATTTCTCCCAGTCTTCTCTGATTGGAAGAAAAAGGAGAGACTGAAGCATATTAATAATTATGGGCTGGATTTATATGACACCCATTGAACCACAGACTATTTTTTAGTTCTAGTGCATTATATGAAACCTGGCCTCTCTGATTAGTTCATAGTTCAGTGTGTCATGTGAACCCATGAAATTGGGTTAATTGAATAAACAGTAGTTCAATTAATCATTGGTAAGTGTGTTGTGGGAACAGAGATTTAATTTCTCCCTTTGCAGTCCTTGTTTGAAAAGTCTTAATAACATAATAACTGGAAGGATCTTTCTGTTCTGTAATCTGCAAAGTTGGCGAGGTTCAGTAGGTGAGAAGCCAGTTTGTTCAACTACACACACATGCACGCGCACACACACACACACATATTCAAAATCAATTCAGGGAGTCAAATAATTAAGTCCACAATCAATAGATGGCTTCTCACTTACTGAACCTGGCCATATACTGTATATATAGATGGTTCCTCTAAGCATATGAGTATTTCTTATGCCAGGAGGAGCAAATATAATCCAAAATCATACATTTAGAGATAGACAATAAGCTTTGTAAGTCAGGGCATTTTTACTTCCATCCCAAATTGATGAAACCTGCTAACGTTCATTCATTTTTTTTAAATGCTCTTTACTCTGAAATTTGGAGGGCAACCAATTTTCTTTAAGTTAAAGTGTTATTTGTACTTATGGGATGCTCATAGGTATGACAGTAAAATAAACCTTTGCCATTCCAGTAGAGTCTACATTTACATATATTTCTTTAATCTTCTCTACATCCTAAAAGTTGATATCAGCCTCTTAAGTATATGCAGATTCCAGAAGTCTCTGTATTAAAGCTATCCCTTTGGATAAATCAAGCAATTAACAGGTTTTCTAAAATATCTCTTTGGAATTAACAGGGCAAACCAAATGAGACAATGTCCAGAGTATTCCATACAAGATACAGTAGATGCTGTTTCCTTGTTATTGAGATTGTACCTTAATTAACATTTGGAAGAGTTGTGGCAGAGGTAATATTCAGCAGGTTCTGACCAGTTCTGGAGAACTGGTAGCGGAAATTTTGAATAGTTTGGAGAACCGGCAAATACCACCTCTTGACTGGCCCCGCCCCCATTTATTCTCTGCCTCCCGAGTCCCAGCTGATCAGCTGGGTCTTTTGTTGCCCTGCACGGAAGAATGGGGCTGGAAAGCAGGTTAGTGGGGTGGGGAGGGAATGGGATTTTGCAGTAACCTTCTCCTGCCACGCTCACAAGCCATGCCATGCCCACCAGTCCATGCCTACAGAACCAGTATTAAAAAATTGGAATCCCACCACTGGGTTGTGAGTTTTGTCAGTATTTCCCACCTTCTGTGCTCCAGATGCATTTACCTCACACCCTGGCTGAGTAAAATAGGAGAAAACTGTTTTATTCTTTTCTTCAATTTGAAGAAGTTCATTAATTGTCTGATAACTTAAAATTTTTTGATTTTCTTGAAACAGGTGAAAGAGTGGTTGCGTTTGCTGCTGTAGAAGGCATCTTCTTTTCTGGTGCTTTTGCAGCCATATTTTGGCTCAAGAAGAGAGGGTTAATGCCAGGCCTTACTTTCTCCAACGAACTTATTAGCAGAGATGAAGTAAGGTGTGGGGGAAAAATATATAAATAAGGTTAAATATGATGCTCTCAGAGAAGCAGTATTACTTGTCTTATTTGTGAAGTGTTGCACAGTCTACAGATGTAATTTATTATGGCTGGTTGCACAGTCACCCGATGTTTAGACTGGATTTGGCACTTTTATCCACCTAGCAAGTACTTCCCAGGGTCCTGGGATAAGCAGATGCTTTTAATGGTGTTAGAGTATGGTTGTAGGATGTAAGCTGTTCCAAGTAAAACTGCCTTTTGCAATTAACTGATGGGGATTATTACTGTTTTGAAAATGATGATGATTCATACATCATTAAAATCTGAAATAAAATCCACAGAATGCAGTTTAACAAGAATATTGTTAATGCTACCATTTTTTAAATACAGCAATATATTTAACAAAACACATTTGTTTTCTCAAACACATTTCCTAATTCTACCAATATTTCTGGGAGTTGGGTATTTTCCCAGTCCACAACCATACTACTTTTGTAGTTATAACTTGTGAATTAGAAATGTTATAAACTGTATTTGCAAGGAATAGGGGTATGCAACGCAAGTTTCTGAATTAAGCAAGAGATGTCCGGAGTCTTCTTAAATATAGACAAAATTAATGCATATGTTAAATTTTAAAGCACATTTGAAATAGTTGCTGTTAACATACATTGTTAATGGATTACCGTGTTTCTCCAACAATACTGCCTCCACCAATAGGAAGTCCCACCATGTTTTATTGGCATAAAATCAAATTAAGCCCCTCCCCCCAAATTAAGGCCCATATTAAACATGCGAAATAGAGGGGGAATGGCGGGGGGGGGCTTGCCGTTAGGAAGTACTTTTGTTGCATGCCCGGATATGGTGCTGCCTGCGTTGGTGGGGCACTTCATATTGGGAGGCCTTCCGCCACCGTTGCTTTCCCTTCTCCCTTGCTGCCGCTGCGTTTAGAGCAACGCCACGGCATTTGGCGCAGCCATGCGTGGCCAGCCAAAGCTCCTCCCTGCAACCGGAGTCCTGCAGAGACACTTGGCTTCAGGCGCTCCTGTTGCCGCCTTCCCTTTGCCTTCGAAGGTAAAGCCAATTCTTTTAAAAAGGACACCCTACTACAACAAGAGGGCAACCCAACCCCACATGGGGAGGCGAATCTCCCGGGGCTGCAGCGCAGGATTGGCTCACCCCGGGAGAAGCACCCAGCTGCCATCCCTGCCTGGCACCGGGCAGAGCGCGAAGAGCTTTGCCTGGGGCGCCTAGC
Source organism: Pseudonaja textilis (assembly GCF_049901715.1). Classification (NCBI taxonomy): domain Eukaryota; kingdom Metazoa; phylum Chordata; class Lepidosauria; order Squamata; family Elapidae; genus Pseudonaja; species Pseudonaja textilis. The sequence goes on along the minus strand of NC_141992.1, from coordinate 177,645,794 downwards.
ACAGCTGACAGGTGGGCCCTCCTTCCTGATGGCAGAGCTCTCACCAAGGCAGCGAGCGCCTCCCCGCCGGGCCCTCCGCTCATCCCACCAGGGCCACGCCAGAGCCGTGTGGGCTGGGCAGAGCTGGGAAAGCGAGCCGCAGGTGCGCGCCCGCCTGCCAAGCTAAAGAGCCGGGCAGACCCAAGCTTGGCTTCCTTCCCAAGTCCCTCCAGCCCGAACCCGAAGGGGCCACCGGGAGAGGCCGCCCGAGGCAGTGATAGCACCCATCCATCCGTGGACAGGGAGGCAAGGCGACGTCCTCCTCTGAGCTGAGTCAGTGCCTCTGTCTGATGCCTGTTCCGCTGCAGCGTTTGGAGCTGCTGGCGCATTTGGAGATGCGTGGGGATGGGGACGGGCTGGGCGAGGGGTGGAAAGGATGGGGGGGCTTCGGGCTCTCTCCGACGGCCAGGGAAGCAGTGCTGCCATCACCTCGCCTCCCTGTCCATGGACGGGAGGGCGCTATCACTGCCTCGGGCAGCCTCTCCCGGTGGCGCCTTTGGGTTCGCGCTGGAGGGACTTGGGAAGGAAACCAAGCTCAGGTCAGCCCGGCGCTTTTGCTTGGCAGGTGGGCGCGCACCTGTGGCTCGCTTTCCTGGCTCTGCCCAGCCCGCACAGCTCTGGCGTGGCCCTGGTGGGATGAGCAGAGTGTCTGGCGGGGAGGCGCTCACTGCCTTGGTGAGAGACCTGCTGCTGGGAAGGAGGGCCCGCCTGTCAGCTGTGCTGGGCGCCCCAGGCGAAGCTCTTTGTGCTGTGCCTGGCGCCAGGCAGGGATGGCGGCTAGGCACTTCTCCTGAGGTGGGCTGATCCTGCGCTGCAGCCCCGGGAGATTCGCCTCCCCATGTAGGATTGGGCTGCCCTCTCAGGCAGGCGAGACTTTGTTGTAGTAGGGTGTCGTTTTAAAAGAATTGGCTTTACCTTCGAAGGCAAAGGGAAGGCGACTACAGGAGCGCCTGAAGCCAAGTGTCTCTGCAGGGGTCTGGTTGCAGGCAGGAGCCCTGACTGGCCACACGTGGCTGCGCCAAACGCGGCGTTGCTCTAACGCTGCAGCCGCAAGGGAGAAGGGAAAGCAATGGTGGTGGAAGGTCTCCCGATACAAAGTGCCCCACCAACGCCGAGGTCAACAACCAAGCTGTCACCGCCCGCCCACCCGAGGATGTAAGGGGGGCGAATTAAGTCACTCCCGAAAAGATGGCCTAGCCGTTTTTTCGGGGATCAAAAAAAAATAAGGCCCAGCCTTATTTTGTGAGAAACACGGTATATTAACTTTTCAAAAAAACGCAAAGGCTTAAAGTAGTTCTTACATTTAAAAAATTGTCTTCTGCTTTTTTTAAAAAAAGATCAATTTCTTATGTTTCTGTCCTATTTATTTCTTTAAGGGGCTCCACTGTGACTTTGCTTGCCTGATTTTTCAGTATTTAGTGAATAAACCTTTGGAGGAAAGGGTGAAAGAGATCATTGTCAATGCAGTTGAAATTGAAAAGGTGAGGAGATTTTGCCTGGATGTAGTTGTGATGAACCCCAAAATAATGTAGGCTGTGTTTATAAGACCATTTGGCCTACTATGATGAACTTGAGGGACTCAGTTGTAATTTTCTGAATTTTCATAATACGCACCTTAACAAATCCTGTAGGTTAAAATGTGGTGGGTTAGTTGTGATTTAGTGGGTTAGGCAAACAACCACCCTACCCAAGGTTTATATTCTTGTGATTTGCTGCTGTGATTGCTCAAGAATGCATTGCATGGAAGGACAGGTCACTTACTTGCTGAATGAGGTACAATTGGCTGAGCTCACACAATATTCTAAACCATAAGCATGGTTTACAAACCACAATTAAATTGTTTAATAATTAAGGTAAGTAATTACTGTTCCTAAGATGGGGGAGATTTCTCTCTCCCCCCGCCTCCCTCTCCCAACAAAGCTCTAGGAGCAGCTCTAAAGCTCTCTAAAAGCTGCAGTAAATTCAAATTTGTAATATGTTTAGGTTTCAGGGGAGAGTCCCTGCTGAAAAACTTCAAAATGCTCCCCCCCCAAAATTGGGGCTTTGTGAAATTGGAACCCAGATCTCACTGGTCCTTGTTCAACATGAACTACTACATTGCATGGACTCACACTTCCAGAATTATTATGGTGTAAGAGCTTCTATTTCATGTTATATATGTGAATCAAACTGGGTAAACGGTCCAGGAAAATTCTCTGAAATCATTTCATTTTTTTTTCTACTATTGCAGGAGTTCTTGACAGAGGCCTTACCTGTGGGATTGATTGGAATGAATTGTACTCTGATGAAACAGTATATTGAATTTGTGGCTGATAGGCTGCTCCTGGAACTGGGTTTCCCTAAGGTGAAGTAATTTACCTTAAAGTATACACATATTTATGTATTTGAAGAGATTGAGAATTTTCATGTCTTGTTTAAAAAATGCAAATGGATAGGGAAATGTGATAGAACAGGTGAAAAAAGATGTGAATATACCGGTAGAGAACAAAGTGGAAAGATCTGTCAATCTTTACAGAACTGAGGGCTTTTAGAAAACTTGAAATGTCTTGGCTTTCTCCTGGTTATCCTTATCAGTCAAAGAGGAAGAAACCAAAGCGGGCGGGGGAATGGAAATACTCCATAGCAATCACCAAAGAACGATGTGTCCTTGCAGTGCCTCATTCAGTTCCTGTGTTTTATTAATATCTTTGGTGTTCCCAGGTCTTTCAAGCAGAAAACCCTTTTGACTTCATGGAGAACATTTCCCTGGAAGGAAAAACCAATTTCTTTGAGAGGAGGGTTTCAGAATATCAACATTTTGCAGTTATGTCCCAAGCAAATAATAAGATATTTACTTTAGATGCTGATTTTTGATGCTGCCTACTTGGGAGATTGACAAAGCCACACTACACATTCACCCTCAATGATGACAAGAAACATCTTACAAGCTAAGTAGGGTATTCTTGGAATGTTTTATTAACTATTAATAGTTGATAGAAAAATTTCTACCGTGTTTCTCCAACAATACAACCTCCCCCAATAGGAAGACCCAGCATGTTTTCTAGGCATAAAATGAAATTTAGGCCTATTTTAAAACATGCAAAATGGGGGGAAGGGTGGCGGGACTTGCCATTAGGAGCGCCCCGTGGGCAGCAATTCCTCGCCACCAGCTGCTCCTAATGGGCAATCATGGCAGAGCGCAGAGAGCTCCCTACTCCTGCCAAGCACCTTTGTGGCAGACCCAAGACCTTCAGCGTCCGCCGATGTTGATTTGCCTTCTGCCCATGCCGTCGCTGCGTTTGGAGCTGCCACTTCCACGTTTGGAGCACCACTGCTGTTTGGAGCACCGCTGCTGTTTGGAGCTGCCGCCTCTGCATTTGGAGCTGCCGCTTCCACATTTGGAGCGCTGCCACTGTTTGGAGCACTGCTGCTGTTTGGAGCTGCCACTTCTGCATTTGGAGCTGCCACCGCGTTTGGAGCTGCTGCTTCCGCGTTTGGAACCCCATTGCTGTTTGGAGCACTGCCGCTGTTTGGAGTTGCCATGTCCGCATTTGGAACTGCCGCTGCGTTTGGAGCTGCCGCTTCCGCGTTTGGAGCACTGCCGCTGTTTGGAGCGCCGCCGCCACTCCAAACACAGCGGCACCTCCAAATGCGAAAGTGGCAGCTCCAAACATGATGGTGGTGCTCCAAATGGCAGCGGCACTCCAAACACGGAAGTGGCAGCTCCAAATGTGGCGGCAGTGCTCCAAATGGCGACAGCACTCCAAATGGCAGCAGCACTCCAAACACGGAAGCGGCAGCTCCAAACGTGGCGGCGGAATGGGCAGAAGGGAAAGCAACAGTGGCGGGTGCCAAAGGTCTTGGGTCTGTAGCAAAGGTGTTTGGTGGGAGTAGGGAGCTCTCTGCGCTTCACCATGATCACCCGTTAGGAGCGGCTGGTGGCGAGGCTCCCCGTGGGGCACTCTAGATGAGGATGCAAGGGGGGGAATTAAGTCAGCCCCGAAAAGACAGCCTAGCCTTTTTTTCGGGGCTCAAAAAAATATAAGACCCGGCCTTATTTTATGAGAAACACGGTACAAATAGGTTACAAGTCGTGTGCATATATACACGACATATATACTCTTAACAACAATTCATTCTGTAATATCATACAACTTTTCTAAAACTATATTGTAGCATTTAGGACGAAGTTCAGCTGCTGATGCTTTTGATAAAACCCAATCCCATCATTAAGAGTGAAAAGCTTTTATGAGGGTAATGATTACGCTATATAACATTCTTTCTTACCTCAGTTCTTGAACTGAACTAAGATGAAAGACATACTTATTTTTCTTAAAGGAATGTTCCAGCATAAAGTCTTGGATAGGAGACCATCAGGTATAGAAATTGACTCGGTGGAGACTGTTTTTATGCAAAAGAAAACTGTATTTGGGAAAATGAAGACGATGACACGGGCACTTTATAATCTTTTATCGTTCATTGTGGTTAGTCAAATCAGTACAATGTCTGAAATAATGTGTTTTGGAAGGATTTTTCATTTGGCCTCAAAACTTCATTTTGGCCATAAACTTGACTGCAGCAACCCACCTAAGATAGAACTTGATCACCTTACATAAAAGTCTGGCTTATTCAGCACGATGAACCAACATAGCTTGTCCTTGTTATGCAAATATAGCTGTTTTCTCAACAAATCAGTGCTTAAAGTAATGTGTGAATAGTATCTGTGTTTATATGATATACTGATATACTGATATATACTGATCCAAAAGCTATCCAGGGCATTTTAAGCTATTGCCTTAACCCAGACTTTATAATTTGTTTTTGGTATGTCATGCAAACTTAGAAATTAGGGATAATTTAATAATTTATGCATAATGATATCATATGAACTTAGCTTCAATGTATGAAGTGGGATAAGATTTAAGCTACTTTATTTAGTATGTGAGCAATGAAGAACAGATAACTTGGCAACAAAAGCATATATTTAAAAAGAGAAAAACAGTATAGAGGTAATTGACAAAACTGAAGCTTCCTTTGTGAAATATCACAGCTAATGTTTATGTGGGAAAGCCAGTTTTGTTAAGGTTTCTGTATGGGCATCCAGTAAAGGGGCCTGAGTAAGGCAGAGGCAGAGATAATTTAACAATGCTCATGATCTGGGTGTTACCCTAAAAGAGGACCTGAACTGGGGTGCCCACATTGTAGCCCTGGTCAAAAGGGCTCAGCAGAGATTATACTACCTGAGGCTTCTCAGAAAACAACAACTGAATGAAAAACTGCTGGTGACCTTCTACCGCTGCACCATAGGGAGTACCTTAACTTACTGCACCTCAGTATGGTTTGCGAGTTGCACAGTGGCAGATAGGACAGCACTCCAGAGAGTTAACATCATTGCCCAGAAGATCATTGGCTGCCCTCTCCCCTCTTTGGAAGAGCTTTATAGCTCCTGCTGCCTTAAGAAAGTTCAAAACATTCTCAACGATCCATCTCATCCTGGGAACCCTTTTTTTGAACTATTACCATCTGGCAGACGGTACAGAATAATAAAAACAAGGACAAATAGGCTGAAAAACAGCTTCTATCCCAGGGCAGTAGCTCTTTTGAATTCTACTGTATAGGGCAGTGTTGGTGTGGTGTCGGGGGTTTTCGGTTCAATGTGTGGAGGGTGAAGGATGTGTGTTTGTGTTTATTTTCATGGTCATGGTCATGATGTGCACTGAAGATGGTGTTTGATTTCGTTGTACAAGGTATAATGACAATAAAATAAACTAACTATATCATTGTTTTTTTTCTTCTGGAAGTTTGCATTAGTAACTTCTAAATATCTTGTACTTCAACTCCCATAATCTTTGGGTTATGAAACAGTTTTATTCATAATTGTTCCAATCCAAATAGAAGCACAATTTAAGGATCAAATATATCACAGGGATGAAATAAATCACACCCTAATATTGCCAGGAATTGATGAGGGTTTGACACATTGTGCTAAACCATTGTAAGGTTTGTGATGTGTGATCAGATTGTGGGGTACAGATTAAAAGTCTAGTGTCTTATCTGAAACTGAAGTAGTTGCAAAATTGCTTTTTCAGGAACTGTAATATGAAAATGAAATTTAGAAAGTCAGTGACTGATGAACTCAGCAAGTTTTACCTTAGAGTAAATATGTATGTAATTGTACTAGTTTGATGTTTATAAAGCTTTCTGTTTTGGTGCATCAAATTTCTGATCCGCTTCAAGGAAATAAATGAGATATTTTGTTGGATGTATTTTGAAGCTTTTTCAAATAGTCCTGTTTCATGTATAAGACTCTGATTTAGTCATTTTATTAATGACTTAAAACTTGTATACAGTCTTGTAAAATCTTTTTAATTGAGTGTATTTTTTTTCACCAGTAAAGTGTCATAAATACATGACATACATGACATTAGAATGGACAATGTAAAGAATGCTTTTTTTAAAAAAACCTGAGTTTGTCACTCATACGTTTTGGAAAAAAATACAAAATAATTTAAATAAAAATTGTGAGAACAAATTATGATTTTCCTTGTGTGAGTTTTCTGTTTGGACCCTTTGAGGATAACACTCCACAATTTACACAAAACTCTTAACCAGACTGAAAAGCTAGGCGTGGAAACATACTCTCTGAACCCAAATTCAATCCCTAAGATGCCAGAGACAGTAAAAGTTAGGGATACGCAAAATGTCTCAAATTCATGTTGACCTTGCAATGTTTTTTTTCAAGTTTGCAAAAATGAAACAGCTGTTTTGTGTCAAAGGGGCTGGTTTAATCATTTTGGAAGTATCCCAGGATTTTGAATATGGAACAGCTGTTGGTGTACAAAATACTTCCAAAATGATTGGGAGAGTCCAAGTGGTGCCCAAAATAGCTGTTTTGCACTCAAAATGGGCAATTTGAACATGGATTTGAAATTATTTGCACACCCTATTAACCAGTGCTGGTATGCTACCGGTTTGGACTGGTTCAGCTGAACCAGTAGTAAAAAAAAAAGGCCTCTGACGATCAGCTGAGAGGAGAAAGAAAAAGAAAGCGCAGGATCAGCCCTCCCAACCGCCCCAGCGCTTTTCTCTTCTTTATCTTCTCAGCTAATTGGCGCTGCAGGCCTCAACTGGTGTGGGGAAAGCGCGAGTGCGATCACCAAACCAGTAGTGGAACAGGTAGATCCCACTGCTGCTATTAACCCTGAAATAGAAATTAGCCAATCTTTTTTTTTTTTTGCCAAGCAACCAGGTTAATTCAGCAAGCATGCTAAAGTTCGCACAGTGTTCTAAACACAGTCTAATTATGCTGCCTGAATTTAACTAGCTTGAAGCCAAAAATATAGTTGGTTAGTTCCTGCAGTATAAGTGTTAAAAACAGTGCAGGGTCAAATATAGGGATAGTACATTGGTGAATTCACTCAAACGTCAATTAACAACCTTTCAAGTGAGGTCACAGATTGTCTGATTGAGAGTCTGACAGGAAAACTTATTAGTGATTTTCTAGAAGCTATCTGGTTGAACATTGCAGGGAATGTTAATTCCAGAAAGCAGAAGTTGTGATAGCGAAGTCCTAAAAGATGGCGGGTTGTGGGATAGGACCCAGAGCACACCTGTCCTACCAATTCTTACCGGTTTGGTAGAAATGGTTGGAGATAGATGTCTGAGAGGGAGCCAAGAACCCCAAAGGGGTACCTGGAAACTGATGTAACCAATGTAGTTCGTGAAGTAGCACTACTCCATTTTCTTTGGTACAGATCTGATCTCAAAACTCTTATTAAATTTAAAAAGTTTAGGAACTTAAAATGGCAAGAAAGGCAAGAGAAATAAAACTATGTAACATTCTCACTGGAATGGGTAGGTGGTCTTCCAACATGTGTTTTAAAGTTACTAGTTACCTTTCTAAGGTCAGGACAGATTCAGATTGCTGGCACGGCTATGTAGAAAGTTAGTTTGTAGGGTGGCTGGAAGTTGACAGTATTTCGTGGGATGTATCAAGGACTTGTTTTAACAATTGACTAAACATATTACAATGAAGACAATTTGGCATAGACATCTAAATCTGCAGACCCTCATAATGTGTAAAAAGATGTGATTCTTTTTCCTACTAGGTTAGGAGGCAGTAGTGCTAAAAGTAAAAAGAGAAACCATTGCAAATAAAATAGGTTAAATACTGTAGGGCAGTGGTAGCTAATCTTTGGGCTCCTGTGCCAAAAATTGTGTGTGCCCTTGCGTGCGCGCACCCAGAAGGCAATGCCTCCCCTTATGTCCCCTGTGCATGTGCGTGCAATACCCCCCCCCCCACTGCCTCCTTACCTGCACTGCACCTCCCAGCTGATTTTCGGCCTCCCAGAGGCTTGATGAAAGCCTCTGCAGGCCGAAAAATAGGTCCGTTTGTCACTTCCAGTATTTCCAGAAATACAGGAAGTGATGAAATGGTCCTATTTTTCGGGCTGCAGAGGCTTTCCCCAAACAGTCTGCCTCAAACAGTCTGAAAATCAGCTGTGAGGTACGCGCATACACAGTGAGGTAAGTTTGCCTGTGGCTCATGTGCCAGCACAAATGGCTCTGCGTGCCACCTGTGGCACACATGTCAGGTTTGCCATCACAGCTGTAGGAGCTTCAGCTTCACTAGATCATTCCTAGTTTTGCTTGTTCCTAGCTAGCCCTTTAGAACAGGGTTTCCCAATCTTGGCAACTTTTTAAGATGTGTGTGGATTTCAATTCTAAGAATCTTTAGCCAGCAGGCTGACTGAGGAATTATGAGAGTTGAAGTTCAGACATCTTAAAATTGCAGAGGTTGAGAAATACTCTTGAAGGCAGCCAAAGGAACACATAATTTCTACACAATGTGCAACAGCACACAGATAACATTCTCCAAACCTTGATTCTGAATTTGACTAAAACACGAATTGTCGCGTTGAGCGACCGGTCTGTTGTTTCGCCTTTCTGGTTGATTGCTGAATTCCTCTCAGAAAATAACCCTCTCCAGGGTGAGATTTAAAGTAGCCCTCGCAAGGGCGAGACAGTGGGACCCTCGCAAGGGTGAGGCCAGGCAAGACTCACAAAAGAGTGATTGCCAAGCAAGCACAAGAAATAAAACACACAAAACACAAGAAATCTTCAAAATGAGGCAGCACTTTGAGCCTGGGGAGATGGGATTCCCTGGCTGCCCTGGAACCGATGGAAAAATGTCCAGGCCTCTCTGCTTCTCCTGCTCCCTTCTTCTCCTTTCTCCCCTTTCTTCCTTTCCAGGCTTTTTGCTGTCCTCTTTTATTGTGCTAATTCAAGGGAGGGGGTCAGAGAGGAAATTTACAGAAAGGTAAAGAGATACAATGTAAATCTTTTAGACCAGTTTACGTGACATGAGTCATATACTCTATAGCTGTTATTTTGTAACTGTTATAGACAGGCATATCTCCTTGGAATACACATTATTGTCTGGGGTTATTCTTTTATTTAACTTCCTCCCTGTCAGTGCTTCCCTGCTGAGCTGAATACGTGCCTTCCAGCAAGATTTCTTTTTATGGAAAAATACAAGACAGAACCAATGTAAAATAGTCACAATTCCTCCTTTCTTTTATTTATTTTTTTGTGCTCATGACTCTAGATAGAGTTCTTTCTCCTCCAGAGTAGTCTCACAAGGTGGCAACAAGCCCTTCGGTTTGTTGATGCCTTGCAGAACCAGCTCATACGAGGAGAAGTCCTCATCCCCAGTCGTGGCTGGACCTAGTTAAGAAATTTTCTTTGGGAGAAAAGAAGTTATTAATGTCTATTTCCTCCTCTGACTCTTGGTCAGAGTACCATTCCAACAGCGGTTTTTGACCAGATCTTTTGATTCAATGCTGGATGTAAGAAAGCTAACTGTTTTTTGAGTATTGTTAATTTCATTGTCAAGTGTTTTCAAACGATCCTTCAATAATTTTAGTAAACGTCCTATTACACATGGACCAATAGTACATGCAAGAAGCAATAACACAAGAGGACCTATTAAGGCTGATAAGAGTGTTGTTAACCAGGGAGAAAAAATTAAACATGCTTTGATACCATGACTGTCCTTGTTGTAATGGATTCACCTGAATATTGGGTTTTTGTAGAAAGTTTGATTTCAAATTGTGATTGGGACCAATATCATAATTAGACATAGATATAGAAAGACGAATTGTAAAAATACTCCCTTCATCTCCTAGACCATCCCACTGACGTTCTCCCCAAGTAAACCCAACCATCCATTGTTTTTTTGTAAGTGTCTTTCCTTTTGCAGTAAATGTGATTCTGAGTGGATTTAGTCTCTGTCCACAACAAGGCATTGAAGAACAGGGAAGATGTTCTTGAGCACGGGTAATATGAATATAGTCATTTTTGGTAGGTGCTTCCCACCAGATATGACCTGTGGATACACAACTCCATTTTTTACAATATCTGTCAACTACCCCACCGCAGGCAGCACGAGAAGTACCAGTACTGTGAGCAGGACAAAAATATAGTCTAAAGTTGTGAGCAGGTGCTGGAGAACAGGAGCCTTGCTTGTCCCATTTATCAGCTTGTAGTTCTTTATCTGCAAATTTTTCTACTCCTGTCCCCATTTCAGCAAAATCCATGAAAAGCTGAGGAAACCATGGCCATCTAGTATAATTAGTGGTGGTGTTTAAAATATTTCCTTGAAAATCAAGGATAGTCCAGGTATATTTTTGAGGTTGATGTTCATTTGTAGAAGGTTGTATGCTTTGAGGAATGCGATGATAGCCAAATCTTGGAACAGCACGAGATGCAGACCGCTTAGAGATGGAGTTGTCAGCGATGAAGACAGGATACCCGATGGCGAGCTCGAATGGGAGCTGTAGTCTTACGATGAGTGTCATCAGGGATGAGGTGGCGTCTTCGCACGACAGGTGTTTTGTAGTGAACAGGAACCCAGGAAGATGAATGATGCAATATGCATTTGGTGACATCACAGGGTGGAAAGCAGCAACGAAGATGCCATTGCAGTTTGTCTCCAGGAAAAGTTGTCTCAGAATTAGCTTGAGATGGCAGTGTAGGAAAAGCAGAGGATAGTGGAGGAGATGCCAGTGAAGGAGTGGAAAGTAATAGAACAGTGTGATTAAAGTATGTGTGATTGTGAGAAAATCCTAAGCAAGAATAAGATCCTATAGTAGATAGAGTAACATGTATAGTTAAAAATATTAAACAAGGAGAATAGTAATAGTGAACAGTAATGTCAGAAGTAGGCGAAAGAAAGCTACCATTGTGTTGGAAAACATAATTACATGTAGAAAGGAGATTATCTTTAAAAATAAAGGTAACAGTGTCAGCAAGAACGTAAAAATAGCATCAGGAGATGCCCTGAATTGAGAAAAGACAGGAAATATTGATATCAGAAGAAAAATTAGAGTTAGAGTCAGGTTTGCCATGGTAAGGTCTGACACAGCGAGCAGGAACCCAAAGCACTCGATCAGGAAGTTGGACAGCAGCGTAACCTTTTCCCAGGTGATGAGCTGTGCAGGACCTTTCCATGCAGGATCTGGAAGCTGTCTGAAATAAACAAGAGGACGGAAGAGGGAACTACTGGCTTGGTGAAGTGGCGAGAAGCCGCTGTGGAAGAAGGAGAGCCAGTAAGATTAAGAAAGTTAAGAGAATAGAGAGTAATGTTCAAGATGTTTTGTAACGCCGGGAGGTTCGGGGGCCTAAGCCTTTTTCCCTATTTGCCGATCAAGGGCATTTTTCAGAGTTTGGTTTGCCCTTTCCACAATAGCCTGACCTTGGCTATTGAAAGGTATGCCAAATTTATGTGTGATGGCCCACTTATGGCAAAACTCAGCAAAGGGAGAACTGACATAAGCAGGACCATTATCTGTTTTGAGAATTTTTGGACATCCCAACGTTACGAATGACCGAATACAGTGATTAATAACATTTTTAGTAGCCTCTCCTCTTTGTAATGTTGCCATAATAAACCCTGAATATGTATCAACTGATACATGAATGTATTTCCAGGGAGCAAAGGGAGGATAAAGAGTTACATCCATTTGCCATGTATCACAGGCTTGAGTACCCCTAGGATTGACACCTTCAGGGATACCTTTGGCCTGCAAGCTACATGTTGGACATTGTTGAATTATTGCTGTGGCTTCTTGATACGTAATCCCAAATTGTTGTACCAAGGCCTTCTTATTTTGATGGAAATAGTCATGACTCTCCCCAGCTGAAAGCTGTTGTGGAAGAGGAGAGGAGGCCATAATTTTACAAGCCTCATCTGCCATATGATTGCCTTCTGCCAGGAATCCAGGCAATTGCTGATGACTTCTGATATGAGCTACAAATAAAGGTTTCCCTCGCTTTTTCAGCAGTGTCTGAAGCTGTAAAAAAGTGTCATGAGAGAAGGAGGGGTAATAGGAGAAATATATGCATCGAAAATATGAGCAACCATCTGAGTAACATACATGCTATCAGATATTACATTTAAAGATTCCTGTGGAAAAAGAGACAAGGCCAAAGAAAAAGCAGCTAACTCTGCTTGTTGTGCTGAGTTCTGTGGGGCAGTTAAACGTTTGTTCCATTGAGCATTTTCACACCATGCACATGCTCCAATATTTTTTGAACCGTCAGTAAAGACAGTTAAGCCTTCCTTCAATGGCTGTTGGACAAAAGGTGATTGTAAAACAAAAGGAACTGTCTTCAACACCTGCAGTCTTGAATCAGATGGAAGGTGGCATGACACTTGCCACACCAATCTTCCAATGCATCCTGCAGTGTTGTGGAAGTCTGAAAAAGAGGTTCCCATTGACTAATCTTAAAAGGAATATACAATGTAAAAATATCCATTCCCATCAGGGCTTTGGTTCTCTTGCGCCCTTTTTGTATAAGAAAAGCCATTTGTGCTGCTTTAGTAAAAATAGAGGTTTTTGGAGTATGTGGTAAGTGTAACCATTCCAAGAAATGAAGATTTTTGCATTAGATACTTGAACAATTATTGCAGTCAGTAGTTGATGAGTGGAAATAATAGCAAGAGAAGGTGGTGTGTCTGCAAGTGCACGGTTTACCCATTGAGTTGCTAGGGCTGTGTTTACTTGCTTTAAAGCTTCTAGATGCTGAGCTGAGAGATAGACCTTATCTGCAGGATTTTTAATCCTACTAGTGCTTGAAAAAGCGGTGATAGCATCTGTGTAGTTAGAGCAAGATATGGTCTAGCCCAGTTAATAATTCCCAAGTACTGCTGTAATTGAACCAATGTGGTTGGCTGTGGAAGTGTGAGTGAAGGAATATGTGGAGATGCTGAGGAAGCTAAAACCTTGTGACCTAAATATTGCATTGGGTAGTGAGACTGGATTTTTTCAGGTGCTATATGTAACCCTGCTTTTGCTAATGTGGTCAAGAGGATCGGAAAAGTTTTTTGTACCGTCCCCTTTGGCCCATCAGCTGCAATTAAGATATCATCCATGTAATGATATACAAGAAAATTAGGAAATTGAGATCTATAAGGATGCAGAGCCTCATTGACAAAATATTGACACATAGTTGGTGAATTAAACATACCTTGTGGAAGAACTTTCCATTGATACCTAGATGTGGGTTTAGAGTTATTGAGTTCTGGCACTGTAAATGCAAAGATGATTCTATCCTTTTGTGCCAGAGGTATAGAAAAGAAACAGTCCTTTAAATCTATTATTATGAGATCAAATCCAGCTGGGATCAAAAGAGTTTCAAAAAGAGGCAAAATTATAAGTGTAGCAACTACTGTCCCCTTTTTTAAAGAAAAGCAACGATCTCCTATTGCAGCCAATGCAAGATTATTAAGAGCAGAAGAATCATATAAGTAAGGAGCTGCAACCACACCCTCTATTGTAAGAGAAGAATTGGGAATAAGCAAGACAGGTGTGGAAGGAGGAAGAGGTTTGAAAAGCGTTGCAGTTAAAGGAAGAGTAAAAACAGCACCAGGATCATCATACACAAGATCCTCTAACAATACCACAGGAAAAGTTGTGGCAGTTAGTTCAGCCTTTGTGGCGGGGCTAGCTGAAGACCCCTCAATTAGTATTCAGATTGCCACACAACATATTGTGCTGGAGTCATAAGCATAGAAAAAGCATTTTCCAATCATACAATAACATAACTGTATTAGCTGTAACCAAAGAATCAAGTATTCCCTAGTAAAAGGAGAATGCAATCCATAAGTTGTAACTGCATCTTTTATATTTTTCAAAACTTTGAACTCAATGTTACTATGAACATTGCCTCCTCCCCAGGGATGATAGTCATAGGATAAGCAGAAGGTTCTTCTGTTTCTAAAGATAGAGGTGATGACAAAAGATTGGTTATGATTCCTCCCATAGGATTCATAATAGGAGAATCAGAAAGAGAAGGAAGAGGAGGAGGAGGGGATGAGGGGGGGAAGAAATATCTGAATAAGGAGGTGGTAAGGAAGAGTTTGATTCCAAATGAGCTGCAAGAGGCTTAGAAGTTTTTGAATTAGAAGAGTGGGAGTCAGAAGAAACAGGAGAAAAGGAATTTTCAGGAAGACTAGAAGGAGGATATATAATTGTAATAGCAGCCATTATTGCTTTCTAAGAAATAAGTATATCCATGGGAGCTCTGGGAACTTTATGTAAATATTTTCCTAATTTTTCCCAGTCAGAATGGTTAAGAGTTCCAGCAGATGGATAGGCTGGACAGTGTGCCTCAATATAAATTATAAATTTATTTAAAGATTTCTTAGAAATAGGGTACACAGTGGTACCATTGGTTTTTTGAAAGGAATTAGCTTTCTTCACTAGATTATAAAGTTCGTCCCTATGCCCTGACGAAACTTGAGAAATCGAGGAGCCCATTCTTACCTTTTTGTCGACGTAGCCTATTCCAGGCGAATAAGAATGAGGTGAAGAAGATGCACTTCTAGACAAAAGTCACACCTTGGAACCTGAAAGGCGAAGGGATCCCAGATGATTAGAGATCCCGGACGAGCCCCCAGCTGTCGCGTTGAGCGACCGGTCTGTTGTTTCGCCTTTCTGGTTGATTGCTGAATTCCTCTCAGAAAATAACCCTCTCCAGGGTGAGATTTAAAGTAGCCCTCGCAAGGGCGAGACAGTGGGACCCTCGCAAGGGTGAGGCCAGGCAAGACTCACAAAAGAGTGATTGCCAAGCAAGCACAAGAAATAAAACACACAAAACACAAGAAATCTTCAAAATGAGGCAGCACTTTGAGCCTGGGGGAGATGGGATTCCCTGGCTGCCCTGGAACCGATGGAAAAATGTCCAGGCCTCTCTGCTTCTCCTGCTCCCTTCTTCTCCTTTCTCCCCTTTCTTCCTTTCCAGGCTTTTTGCTGTCCTCTTTTATTGTGCTAATTCAAGGGAGGGGGTCAGAGAGGAAATTTACAGAAAGGTAAAGAGATACAATGTTAATCTTTTTAGACCAGTTTACGTGACATGAGTCATATACTCTATAGCTGTTATTTTGTAACTGTTATAGACAGGCATATCTCCTTGGAATACACATTATTGTCTGGGGTTATTCTTTTATTTAACTTCCTCCCTGTCAGTGCTTCCCTGCTGAGCTGAATACGTGCCTTCCAGCAAGATTTCTTTTTATGGAAAAATACAAGACAGAACCAATGTAAAATAGTCACAACGAATGTCCAGAGGTTAAATCAACAAGCTTGGTTTTAGCAGATTGGATATTTTGGTACTACCCAGTAGGTGGCAATACAGTAAAGCCTATCACATATTTGCTTTTTTATAAGAGTGAAAGGCCCTATGCGGCAACCGAACAAATCTCACACTTTTGTGGCAATTTTGTGTTTCTTATTTTGGGCAGCTTTTACCTTTAGATCATTTTCTATGATCTTGTCTTTTATCCAGAGATTTAATAAATCAGACCTGAACACTTCTGCCTCCTCCAGTTAGAAGAGCCTGGCAATCAGCCTTCTCACTAAAGGCGCAGCTGGTGCAGGGAAAAATGTCATTAAATTTTAGTTTCTCCACTAGAGATTGAAGCAAGGTTTAGAATAACTGTCTGATTTCCCTTTGAAAAGTTGACTTGGGTTGAAATAGAAACCTGTTCCCAACAGGTTCTAGTCTTTTAAAAGAAAGAACATGCTCCCAAAAATATTTCAGAATAATTTCTCTTTCTTTTGAAAATTCAGAGTGGCTGTGGAATTAGATACCTTTCCTGCAGCTGTACCTTTTTATGGTCTGCACAGAAGCAGCTACCATTTCCTTTTCTTACATTTTGGCTCCTAATTCTTCCATTCCCCCCCCCTAGTTAGACAGAGCTTGAATTGTGTTCCTCCCAAATGTTTCCCAAAAGTCTTGGAAAGATTTCAAGTTTCAGATTGCTCTTGTTTTATGGAGCTATTGTACTGTTATATAATACAGTGTAATGACCTTGCTAGAGAAGTTTGTGTTCTTCTCTGGGACAGCAACTTCTGAACTACACCCTAAAGAATCAGGACTCTTAAAAGCCATTACTCTGAGCCAGAGGTGGTATTCAGCAGGTTCTGACCAGTTCTAGAGAACCGGTAGTGGAAAGGTTGAGTAGTTCGGAGAACGAGCAAATACCACCTCTGACTGGCCCCGCCCCCATCTATTCCCTGCCTCCTGAGTCCCAACTGATTGGCTGGGTCTTCTTTTGTTGCCCTGCCCAGGAGAACAGAGCTGGAAAGGAGGTTAGTGGGGTGGGGAGGGAATGGGGTTTTGCAGTAACCTTCCCCTGCCACGCCCACCAAGCCACACCCACAGAACCAGTAGTAAAAATGTTTGAATCCCACCACTGCTCTAAGCTCAGATCTTCGGGTAACCTAGGAGCTCTTACTTAGTTCAGAGGATGAAATGAAGAGGACCAATTAGCCACAGAAAGTAAAGGGAAGATGAAAATTTAGACCCACTGGAGAAGTGGTAGAGATACAGATCTTCTGATGACCTACAGTGAGATAGGAACCTCTTCAGTGGAGGGGTTGTCTTGACTGTATGCAGCTGGGACCTAGATGTGGTTCTGGAGTCTCTGGCTTCAAACCCTTCAGTTTTTAGCAGTCAGTGATGGATTATAATTTGCACTTGGTTTTGTTTTAGATCATGGCTATTTGATTCCTGGGATCAGAGCTGTTTTTTTTTCTCTTTTTGTTAACACTTTTTTGAGCATCCTTGGCTTGTCTTTGACCACATTTCTAGTTGATCATGTACACTGAATATGCACAGCGGTTCAGTAAAAATATATTGATTAAATTGTGAATCAGTGTTTTTGGAGTTTGTCATTCAAAACTAGAAAATTGGGTTGAGTAGCCATAAGTAAGCATGCCATGTTGACTTAGTTATAGGATAGCTGTAGGAATTTACATGGATGGAGTAGATTAGGGTCCCACAGAATTTGGAAAGGACTGTTGTTTTCAAGGTTATAGATTGCCAGTTTTTAAAATGCAGACTTACACTTCTAAAGAATGCACAACATACTATTTCTATACCTATTCCCCTCTTCTCAGCATATAAATTTGAGTCCACTGGAAAAGCAAATTTGATTTATAGGGAATGACTGGATCTGATTTTTCTACATTTTTTTTGCGATAGTCAAGCAAACATCAGTCACTAAGAAAATCAATTTTCCCCAATGAGCATTGTTTACCATGGCAAAGGCATTGCAAATTGCAGTCACGTGACCATGGATGCTGCAAACAGCCGAAAAGGGGAGCTGATGTGTGGCCACCATAACTTTGAAAATGGGTTGTAAATAGCTTTTGAAGATGTGGGGCGGTGTCTGTCATAATTTTGAAAGGTTGTTAAGCTACCAATCATAAATTGGGGACGAGTTGTGTTGCAACTACCCTGTCCTGCTTAGGCTGAGAAGCTAAGTAGGCTTGGTCATCACTTGGATGAAAGACCAATCTGTAATTAATTATTATTTTCCAGGACTGCATAACTAGGCAATCTTGTGTTCCTGGGGGTGGGGGAGAAACCACATTGTTTTTATGAGCCAAGACTGATTGCTGCCACTCAGCTGTAGCCTTTCCACAGGAAGAAAATAATATTGAGGTATTTAAAACACTTCTGAAATATTCCAGATATCGATGCCCTTTCTTCTGGAAGTGATTTGTGCATCTTTAATGAATTGGAAAGAACGGTTTGTACACCATGCTGCACTAAAGGAAAAACACATCTAAATGCAAAGTAGGTGTTTCTGCAAATGGTATGTCTTATGATGTTTCTTTTTGGAATCCAGATGCAAATTAAAATGTCTCCTAGCTTTTTCAATCATGTTGGATCTGTCTCCTTATACATGAAAACTAAATATGTACTGTATATACTAAAACTTTTTTGTATTAGCATATACACGCTTACTAATTAAAGCATTGTATCCTGCCCATCTTTCAAATGCCTAATTTGTCCTATTGGCCCAGGGCAATAGACATGGCAACTTTTTTTGGGGGGGGACAAACCTTATTGGTTTCTTGGAGTCACTTCTTGGTGAATGGGCTGTAAGCTCCAAAGTCTTGCTCATTTCTTGTTTGGATTACTGCAACATGCTCTGCATGGGGCTATCCTTGAAGAGAATGCAGAACCTATAACTGCTAAAGAACACAGTGACATGGACAGTTCTGGAAGCTCGGAGGGTGGCACATGTAACACTCCCATTGCGCAAGTTGATTGCAAACTTGATTGCAGGAAATACGACTTCAGCAACAGAGTGGTCAATATCTGGAACACTCTACCTGACTCGGTGATTTCTTCCCCAAACCCCAAAAACTTTAACCTTAGACTGTCTACTATTGACCTCACCCCTTTCCTAGGAGGTCTGTAGGGGGCATGCATAAGTGTACCAACATGCCCACAGTCCCTGTCCTATTGTTTCTTTTTATTTTTCTTATATGTATCCATTTCATGTACTCATAACTATGTCTATATTTATACCTGTAATCTTATAATCGCTTGATTAGATAGATAGATAGATAGATAGATAGATAGATAGATAGATAGATAGATGATAGATAGATGATAGATAGATGGATGGATGATAGATGGATGGATGGATAGATAGATAAGATAGATAGATAGATAGATAGATAGATAGATAGATAGATAGATAGATAGATAGATAGATAGATAAGATAGATAGATAGATAGATAAAGTTGTAATGGCTACCAGCTTGTATTGATTACTACCTTTAAAGCTCTTTATGATATGAGTCCAGGATTAGGGTTTGCATTAATCAAGACAAATCACTTGCAGATTTTATTACCTTCTTTCCAAGTGCAAGTATTATAGCAGAATTTGCAAATTACAGAGGATTGAGGTTGGAGGGCAAAGGCAGAGTTTAAATTCAGCACCTAAATGATGGGTGGGTGAGAAAGGTTGACAAATTTACTCCCCCCCCCAATTTTTTGAACCACTTCAGTTCTGATAAATTGTAGTTTTGTATCAATCAGAATAGAGCTGGAAGGGACCTTGGAGGTCTTCTAGTCCAGTCCCCTGCTCAAGCAGGAGGCCCTAAACCATTTCAGTCAACTGACTGTCCAGTCTCTTCTTAAAAACCTCCAGTGAACGCAAACTGTTCTACCTGGGTAATCGATGTCTGGGAAGCTTTAAAAATAATTCATTTTTCTGAATTTTTATGAAAGTCTGCTTAAAAATGAGAAGTACCTTTACATATACACATTCTCTCTAGTGCATTTTTTTTTACTAATATTCCTGTTTTGAATATAGCTTTACTGATGTATTTTTCCTGCACCGTAGAGCAGGGGTCTCCAACCTTGGCAACTTTAAGTCTAGTGGACTTCAATTCCCAGAATTCCCCAGCCAGCCAGGTTGGAGACCCTGCCATAGAGTATCTACGTTCATATAGAAACCTATCTACTCCACTCTGAGCTGAAGGAAGTTCCAGCAGCCAGTCTTTCATTTCAATAACTGAAAGTGAGAGGGATGTTCTTTGTAACTTGGGTCAGCTCTACATATCTCTCATAGGATGGCTCTTTAACCAGCTGATTATTTCATGAACTTATATCAATAAGATTGTTGGCAAAGGCATGCAATGACATATTGAAGATTAGCTGACATAAACAGGGGAGAACAGGCCAAGGGTATTACCTAGTTGGCTTAGTCGTTCAGTCATTTGGTCTTGCAATCTGGAGTCTGTACTAATAAATCATACTGTTTTGAGAAGAAGCAGCCTGATCAGCAAGAGGAATATCTAACAAACATCACATTGCTGTCTTCCCCAGATTTAAGACTGTGGGGTGTGTGTTATTTTTGGCAGGTGAAAGGGAGAAAAGACTTTTAGAGATATTTATATATAATTCTTGATCTTATAAGCTTGTTACAGTTGTTATCAACTCTAAGCAGCATACTTTCCAAACATCTATAAATATGATTTTAAAAATAACAACCAGACCACAGCAAATTACAAGCACCCACATTGCACCAACGAACAATTAGAATTGCATTCAACATCATCAAAAAAAGACCAGTGTCATACCACATCCATCCTGAACGCCAGTGTCGGGATAACAATCAGAATCATTCATGAAGACTCTCAACAATAGTTGTACTGATGTACAAGATGACTAGGTGGAGCCCAAGGTTGGGGTCAATTGTATCATCAATTTGAAATCATTACATTATCACAAGAGACTTAATCCTGTCCCCCTGTGAATTCCATTGACCTTTAGCGCCAATTTGACTTGACTGTTGGTAAATCAGATTACTGTCTATAGGTAGCATGAAATAATTTTTTTAGTGCTTTGAACTCTACTCCTGTTCCTGGTTTCTTGCACCTGGTAATTGCTAGTCAATTATGTTACAAGAATCTCATCAGACTGACTGCATCTCCTTGGGAATTGACAACATAAGTGTCATGCCCCAAACGTATAACTTTTATATACTGTTTTGCTCTCTAGCCCCATCAAGTGGCCAGAGAGACAAACACCAATTATTTTGTTTGAAGCTAATTCAATCCCTTTACCCATCAGCCCTCATTCTCAAAACAAGTTCACGTTGGGAAGACAGACTCCATTTTCCTTTAGCATTTGGAGGAGGCAGAAGCACAAATAAGAATTCATCTTAGTTTGTGGCACATGTTCATCCAAGGACAAACCCACATGCCACACACAGAGCATTGCTGGTGAGATTTAGATTACTTGTATTTATCAATTGTTATATTCAGCAGTAACTCAATACTGCCTGTATTTGGTTCTCATTGTATGTATTCCTATTTTCCCCAATTTTACCATATCCTGTTCTTTCAATAAAACATCCACATCTATGCACACGGTCTGTTTTATTGGAGGATAGGTGGGTTTAGCTGCATGTTGAGCTGCACACAGAGCAACATGTAGTGACAACATAATAATAAGGCTTCAAGGATTCTGGAGGAGTCCTGCACTGTGCCAGTGCAAAGACTCTAAATTCAGCCTCCTTTTGACTCTTCCCTCCTGTGCAGTTGGAGATTCCACCACAGCCAATTGAAACTGCTGGCTTTTGAGTTTATTTGCCTCCATCTCAATGGAATGGGTGCTAATTAAGTGCAATTCCAAAGAAAAAAGGCAGCAAATTAGAAGTGGTTGAAATATATGGATTTGTCTATGTTGCAGTCCCTGATTTGTGCTATTTTATGCAAATATTTCATTTGCTTCAAAATATGATGAAATGGTCTGTTAAACAGCAATTCAGTGACTGATTCTTACATATGTTGTGCTTGATAATAGACTACCACATTCCTAATTTATTTTCTTGACTCTGTAATAAGACAAATTGGATCAGTTCAACTCAGACATTGATAAAAAATTTTATGCACTGGAAAATGTTCATAAGATACGCCATTGTTAGTTACTGGCTTGGCTTATCTGCCAGCAGCTTCTTTGTGGAGTGAAAACAAATGAATTAAGAAACAACTAAATTAAGTGCAGTGAAATGCATCATTTTGAAATGAGTGCTATACACAATTATATCTATTTGAATTGTTCAGCCGACAATAAATCCCAGGCTCAGTTCCTGCATTTATGTCACTGTAATTTTGTTATTTGCATTAGTTGTTATGGCATTTTATCTGCTTATTGGAGAATTTTGAAGGCAGTATAAACAACTAAGGTTAGCTTTAACCTGAAGAGGAAAGTGAAATACCTACAGTCTTTTGGCGCCTTTTTATAATATTCTTAAGAGATGGAAAATATAAATACTTATTCCTGAAGATGATTTGGTAGCGCGTCTTATCAATATTTGGTTATAATTTGAGAGAGAGGGCTCAGGGATATTTTTAGGTAAGACAGGATCTGTAATAGATATCACCTGAAGATTGTCTGATGACATCTGTGGTCAGTAATCTAGGAATTCAAAACACTGACCCTCTGCCAAAAATAATACATTTTTTTTTTCTAGCAGACAACATCTGGAGAAGGTTAGATGTTATAACTGGGCAATAACTTAGGAACTTAGATATGTGTTGCTAAGAATATTTTTATGGGAAACATTGCTCCTTTCCCTTTAGCAGATACTACACTCGGGAGATTGTGTTGTTTTTATCTTGTTACAAGTAGACGATGCAACGTAAAATCAATCAATCAATCAATCAGAATAGAGCTGGAAGGGACCTCCTGAAGTATAGCAGGAGACCGAATACCATTTCAGATGATGGCTGCCCAAGTCTTTTCTTAAAATCCTCCAGTGATGAAGCACCCACAACTTCTTGAAGGCAAGCTGCTCCACCCGTTAATTGTCCTCACTGTTTGGAAGTTTCTCCTTAATTCCAGGTTGCTTTTTTCCTTGATTAATTTCCATCCATTGTTTCTTGTCTTACCTTCTGGTACTTTGGAAAATAAGTTCACCGCCTCTTCTTCGGGCAGCCCCTCAAATACTGGAATATTGCTATCAGGCCCTCCCTAGTCCTTCTTTTCTCTAGACTGGCCAAACCCAATTCCTGCAACTGTTCATATGTTTTTGTCTCCAGGCCTTAAATCATCTAGTTGCTCTTCTTTGCACTTTTTCCAAAATCTCAACATCTTTGTTGTGATGTGGTACCCCAAACTGGATGCAGTATTCCAGGGGTGGTCTTAGTAAGGCTTTATAAAGCGGTTGTAATACTTCATGTGATTTTAATTCTTTGCCGCTATTTATACAACCAAGGATTGTGTCAGCATTTATGGCTGCTGCTGCACGCTGCTGGCTCATATTTAAGTGATCGTCCGCTAGGATTCCACGGTCCACCTCACAGTTACTTCTTTTGAGCCAGGTTTCACCCAATCTGTATTTGTACCTTTGTTTTTTTCTGCCCAGGTGTAAAACCTTACTTTTCTCCACATTCAATTTCATTTTGCTGGATCGGGCCCATTGTTTAAGTCTGTCAAGATTGTTTTGGACCCTGAGTTTGTCTTCTGGGTTGTTGGCTATTCCTGCAAGGATGGTGTCATCTGCCAATTTGATGAGTTCCCCTTCCATTCCCTCATCTATGGCTTGACATCTTGCTTTTGCTCCATTCTAAGAGAATGTTTGCAACTAAATGAGGTCAGCTGTTAATCAGCACCAAAGTTATTAAAAGGGACAGTGGCATTTTCAAACTTTCACGAATGCATTGGCGGAAGTTACAGTTGTTATATTTCCACAGTAATCGTAGAAGTGCATAAAGCATTTTGTTGCTTGCATAGATTTGTACCCCCACAACTTGTGAGTTTTCTTCAGTCCAAATCAATACAGAATTTTCTACAGCACTTCAACCCACACATTATTCAGATTTACACTTTTGACACTGGAGACAAGATGATATGGTATGTAATTCATTGCTATCAGCCACCAGCATGGCAAGTGTGCTTACATAAGTCTAGGCATCACGCAGAAGCACTTCTTTGCTAAAACAGTTGCTTGACTTTGTTAATTCCAACTCTGCTCCCCCACAAACATACAGCACACTATAAATATCCTCGACTTGCAAGCATTTGTTTAGTGACTGTTCAAAATTACAACGGCACTGAAAAAGGTGACTTACAACCGATCCTCGCACTTATTGTAGTTGCAGCATCCCTAGAGTCGCGTGATCAGATTTGAAGTGCTCACTAACCAATATATATTTACAAAGTTTGCAGCATCCTAGAGGCCATATGATCACCATTTGTGACTTTTCCAGCCAGCTTCTGGTCAGCAATATCAATGGGGAACTCCAGATCTGCTTAACAACCATGTGATTTAACAACTGCAGTGATTCACTTAACTGTGGAGAAAAAAGGTTATAAAATCAGGTGTGACTCACTTAACAACCTCCTGGCGAAGCTGTAGAAATTCTGGCTGTAGAAATTCTGAGAAGGACCAGGGGAGACAGGATAGCAGTCTTCCGATATTTGAGGAGCTGACACAGAGGGGAAAGGGTCAAGCTATTTTCTAGAGCACTTTTCTAGGCCAAACAGGGAATAATGGATGGAAATCGATCAAGGAGAGATTTAACTTGGAAATAAGGATAAACTTTCTGACAGTGAGAACAATCAACCAATGGAACATCTTGCCTTCAGAAGTTGAGGGAGCTTCATCACTGAGGCTTTCAAGAAGAGATTGGACTGCCATCTGTCAGAAATGGTGTAGGGTCTCCTGCTTGGGCAAGGGGTTGGACTAGATCAGTAGTCGCCAACTGGTGGGCCGCGGCCCATTGGTGGACCGTGAGAAAATTTTGGTGGGGTGCAGAGAAATCTCACCCCCAGAGCACCCCCCCCAAAGCAATTAATCCAGGCTGCACAGAAACACAAGGCTGCGCAGCCCACATGGCCCCCAGGAACCCTCCCCACCTACTCATTCCTTACCCGGCAAACTTGCCTGCTAAATTGCTATTTTTCCTTTTTCCAACCATCATCTGTTCTGCTGTGCCAGGAGATTTAGATTAGCTAGGGAGCAGGAAATGGTTGGATTTCTTGCTTTCTAGCTAGTCTTTAGGTCTTCGGCTCAGCACAGCCGACCTCCCTTAGGACTGAAGGTTTGTTTGCAAGCAAATTCAGTGCAGACTCATGGCAAGCAAATTTGAGAGACTGAGCTAGCCGATGGCAAATAGATAGATCACTGAATGAATCTGTGATTCTGTGAGCAACTCAACCTGTCTGCCTGCTTTGCCTGATTTTGGGTAAAAGTTGCTCTTTTTTTAAAAAAAAAATAAAAAATACACCATGTATGTATGTATCTAAATATTGTGTTGTGAGTTAATTTTGTGAGTTTGCTTGCTAGCAAATTGTATGAGTTGTTAAGTTAGTGACAGGGTTGTGAAGTGAATCTGGCCTCCTCATTGACTTGGCTTGTCAGAAGGTGTCACAGAAGTTCATCACGTGACCCCAGGACAATGCAATTGTCATCACTGTGAACCCGTTGCCAAGCGCCTGAATTTTGATCACGTGACTACTGGGATGCTGCAATGGTTGCAAGTGTGAAAAACGGTCATAAATCACTTCTTTTCAGTGCTGCTGTAATGTTGAAAGGTCACTAAATGAACTGTTGTAAGTGGAGGATTACCTGTAGTCATATGTCGAGACTTCCTCTAGCTTAAACACCCCCTTTTTACCTGTGTCAATATTCCACGTTAATGCAATTACAGTCCTGTTGCACTGTATGGCATTGAATGCTGGGCAGCAACATCAGGGACCGAAAACTATCTCCATGCAATGGAAATGCGAATGCTTCTGTCATGCCCCTGTTGGAGACTGACTCTGAGGGAGGGGAGGAACAGCCGGCAGGGAGTAGAAGTGTGGCTCCAGAGGTTGTAGAGGAGGCTGGGGAAGGGCAGAGGCCAGCTGGGCAGTCAGAGGAAGACCCAGGCCCATCTCCTCCTCATCCTAGGGCATGCAGGGAGGAGAGGATAAGGGAGAAACATGGCTTACAGGAGAGGAAGCAGCCATGATCCCGTCATTGGCTGCAGGTGAGGGGAATAGTATATAGGAGGAGCGTTTAAAACACAGCGTTGCTAGAAGCAAAGCGTGTTTTATTTCTGGCTGAGGTTTATCTTGGTTGGCGTTCTTCCATCGGACTGTGCCTTGTTATCTTCTTGAAGTTTGTAATTAATTTATTCTGGTCTGTCGTGAAAATTCCTTCAGTATGGTTTGTTTTGATTTTTTTATTTCTCTGTTATCAGTTCTTTGAGTTTGGACTATAATTCTTTCTTTTGGAGACTATTTTGGAAAGAGTTTAATCTCCAACTGCAAAGAATTGAACAGTGGGGCCAAGTTGGAGGCATTAAAGGAAATTTATTTACGTTTGGGAATTTATTATGGGTGTGCTGCTTCCTGGGTCATCACAGCTCCATTGCCTATTGGGCCTCTTCCTTCTTGACCACATCACAAAGGACACCATTCAACATCATTTTGGGCTGTCACCAATTACAGAGGAGATGAGAGAAGGCCGACTCCACTGGAATGGACATGTCCAGAGAGCAGCACCTTCCACCGTTGCCAAGACTGCCTACCAACTAGAAGTCATTGGCCGGCAACCTCACGGGTGTCAGAGATGGCAAGAAACCATCAACAAAGATACGCAAGCTGCGGGCCTGCGCCCTGGAGACTCAGTTGACTGTGCAGTGGCATTCAATGATCCGAAAAGCGGACTCTGCACTTGCGGGAATAAGCTAGGAAAAAGGAGAAGAAGAATGCAATTGCAGCCCTGTATTTAATTTTTATAGTATCAGATGACCCGGAGAAACTGCAGTTCATGCATTTCAAGAGGGAGTCCAACAGAGCCATTGGCCAAACAAGTATCAAATGTAAAGAGTTGTTTTGACTATTTTGGCTGGAGAAAGCAATTGTCAGCTGACCTGGAACTGTAGTGAGAAAGGCCATATTTTGTTGCTTTGCATCCTGGTGTCTATGTGTATTTTGCCTGCTGCTCACCAGCCTCTGTTCTGACCCAGGCTTTGTAAATCGTAATTGTTCACAAACTTGTTTTAAAAGCAAAACCTATTTTATTGGCAATGCTGGGAATTGTTTTCATTCCCAGCTGGAACTAATCTTAAACAGTCCCCCAAGATAAGCACACACCTTTCAGTTCTGTGGAATGCTGCCAAAAACAGAAGTATCCAATTAACTATAAAAGGAACCAACCGAAGTACGAGAAAAAAAAACCAACCACAGAGCTTCAAGGATGACTTGGAACCGATTGAACTACTTCGCTTCTTGCAAAGGTTTCGTCATTTAGGCCTGACTTTTATCCCTTATGAGAGTGCCAATCACCTCCCAGCCTTACCCCCCGAGTTGCCCCTTCTGCTTCTGCTTCAGCTGCTCTCACACGTGCACTGGGAACAGGTTCCCCTGGGTCCTCTGCTTCGCTGCTGCCAGGCTCCGAAGGCTCCAGAGGCAGCACCCCATTCCCAGGTGGTCCTGGGCCCATCCCTGCATTGGATGCAGGGCCCTCGTCCAAGTCCTCTCCAGACTCCTTGACTGGTCCCCTTTCTTCCCCACTGTCCCATTCTGCTGCCGGCTGCACCGGCTGACGGTGAACCACAAGAACCTCTTTGCACTGTTGTAATGACGAGGCAGTCGAGTTGTTTGATCATGAACAACTGAATCATGATGATCTTTATTGGAGTCCAGTCTTGCATTTATACACATTTTTAGTTATCCTTCATCATTGGTTAACTTTGGTTACTGCTTAACTTTCGTTACTGTTTAGCACAGTAATCCATACAATTAATTATCTCTAGTTAAAGTCTAACATATGTTTACTTCCTCTCTCTAATCCTCCTTTAGATTAGTGACTTTGTTTACCTGAGTTGTATTTGCTTGGAAACATTCTTTATCTGAGGTTTTGTGGTGGACTGGCAATTGAAAAAATGACGGGAGACGCAGAGAAGACGTCTGAGCAACTGCCAGCCCCGAGAGCCCTCGAGTAGCAGTATTTATTAAGAAAATACAAATACAAAATCAAAACAATGACTTCAACATTAGCTCAGCAACATTATCTAGCTAGGCCTTGGCGAAGGTGATAAATTTCCCGTGAGAAAGCAGGGCACCAAAGGTCCCATGGCTCGGATAGGTACTGTGAACTCCCACACACATTCCTGTCCTCTGAGCTTTGCAGATAACAGGATCAAACTCTCATCATAAAGACACTACTGCCCTCATGAGGAGCGTTTTGTGATACCCCAGATCTTACAAAGCTGTACAAGAACTTGCAGAATATGATGGATATATTACCACATTCCCTCCTTTTTATTTATTCAAAGATAGGGGGTGTTTCAGTGGCAAAATACACAGTTCCTCGCAAACTTGGTTTCGTACACTTAAGGCTGAGGCACACATTTGAAATAGATTAGGAATACATTGAATACAGCAACATAACATAATAAGTGTAATAACAATTATTACAACTAATTGAAGCAATAAACGTAACCATGAGCTGTCAGGAAGCCAATCCCATAGCAAAGCCCAAAGTGACTTATTGAAGCCATCTTTCCCTGCTTCGTGTTCAGCTATGCGGTCTTCCATATCATGAACAGTTCTTGTAATGTTAGGCTCATAATTATGTATAAAAAACACAACAATGTAAATGAATTAAAGCACAAACTCCTAACATTATATCTAAAGCATAAAGTAACTTGGCGAATTTCAGACACTTCTTCATTTAACATCTTAATATTCTCAACAGTATCATAAAACATAGCAACAGTAAAATTATTTAAAATATGAATATCTCTATAGTTCATAGCTATTCCAAAAGGTGGGTACATGCATACAAAGCTAACAATTAGTTACATTTAAACTCTTTGCTGCAATCCAAACGTCCTTGATGTAGGAATTTTCCTTCCATAAATTATCACCAAGGTCTCTAGTTTCTGAGATAATGGCAGCTCTCCGCCTCCACATTAGAGTCCGTGGAGGCATAAGACGAATGGAAAAAGAAGTTGTGTAAAGTAACTTAGGCAACTCCAATTGACACCAATATTGTCCATAGTCTGAAACAGAAACATTAAACAGAATCAGAGTTGTAGCACAGGCTGAAGATATAATATCCTTATCAGGTCCCGAGTAAAGAATGTCTTGACCCTTATGCCAGGACCAATATGCTGGAAAAATCAAAAGATGCCGCTGTTTGCAGATTAATTTAGTCCAATTCCCCAAAGGAACCTGCTGCATACAAGTTGATAATCTCAGATAAGCAGTCATCTTTTCCCAGCTTTCACAGCGCCACGCCTGGACTGCCGGCATCAAGAGAATCAGGAACCACGGAAACACCATCCTGAGAATCAGGAACATCAGGAACGGAATCAGGAACCACAGGAACGCCATCCTGAGAATCAGGAACATCCCTCACTGGCACCTGCGAAGGCGCTTGTGAATGATCAGGCCGGATACATCGACCAGGAACCCAACGAATTTGACCAAGATGTTCTACTGCTGCATAACCACGTCCCCACGTAATCAGCTCAGCGGGAACCCATGCCGGATCCGGAAGGAATCGCACCAACACTCGAGGCCTCACTGCATCTGTAGAAGGGGAAGAAAAATGCCTGCTGGCCGCTGCAGAGGGGTTACCAGACAAATTTAAAAATTTAAAGTATACAAAGCAAGATTTAAATGATCTTGAATTGCGGAAGCCCCAGGAGCTTCCCTCCTTTTTATTTAATTTAGCTAACATGTTCTTGAGCGTGCCATTATAACGCTCCACAATAGCTTGTCCTGTGGAATTGTATGGAATTCCAAATTTATGTTCCACGGACCACTGTTTGCAAAACTGATCAAAGACTGTGCTCCGATAAGCCGCACCATTGTCTGTTTTTAAAGTTTGAGGCGTACCAGCGACTGAAAATGTCTTAATGCAATGATTGATGACATGTTTAACCGCTTCACCTCTTTGAGGAGTAGCCATTAGAAATCCTGAATAAGTATCCACAGTCACATGTATATACTTCCAAGGTGTAAATGATGGATACTGAGTAACATCCATTTGCCAAATCATTGAGGGTTTCAACCCCCTGGGGTTGACTCCCATAGGAATAGCCGTGCCTTGCTTTGAACAAGTTGGACATTGTTGAATTATGGCAGCAGCTTCTGCAGCAGTAAGCTTGAATTGATGTGCCAACGCTTTAGCATTTGATGAAAATAACTATGGCTGTCCCATGGCTGGACAGTGAGAACTGAAGTTACAGCACTGTCAAGCTTTGGCATTGCCTTGTGATAAAATTCCAGGTAAATTACTATGACTACGGATATGAGCAATAAAACACACATTCATACGCTGCTCCAAACATTCTTGCAACAACAAAAGCAAACGTAGAATATTAGGTGATATTCCAGGAGACAAATAAGAACCTGCTACAAAGGGTAACAAATTATATACATACAAAGAATCCACTATTAGATTAAAATCCTGATTTTGAAAATTTTGAAAAGCCAAAACTACAGCAGCAAGTTCTGCCTGCTGGGCAGACTTTTGCTCTGATGTCACTTTTGTATGCCAAATTCCAGATTCATCTTTCCAAACACAAGCACACAAAAAAAAATTTCTCCATCAGTAAAAACTGTAGGAGCATCTGATATAGGCTGATTTACAAAAAGATTTGCTAAATTGATTCTAACTGATTTATACAAAGATAACCTAGGATCAGCTGGAGGATGACAAGAAAACTTCCTGGCCAAGAATCTACCAAAACTTGTAAAAACTCACTATTGCAAATCATTTGTTCCCAGGTGGCTAAAGCAAAAGGAACATAACATGTTACTGGTTCCATCCCAGCAATAGCCTTGCAGCGCTGACGAGCACGATTAAAAATATCAGCAAGTTGTTCTGTGATACAATTTATGGATTTCGATGGTGTATGAGACAAATGAATCCATTCCAGAATCCTTAAAGCTGTTTTTTCTTTTACCTGAACTATCAATGCAGTAACTCTACGTTCTGAGATTAGAATCACTGATAATGGACAATCTGGCAAACATCTATCTGTCCACCTACGACTCAAAGCTTGCTCAATTAATGACAAAATTCCCTTCTGTTCTTTATTCAGGGTTATAATGTCAGATGCTTGCTTAGCACTAGCCAAAGCTTGAAACAAAGGACTTAATTGAAGAGTAGTTAAACCCAAATACGGTCTGATCCAATTTATATGACCCAAAAATTGTTGTAGACCTACCAAAGTTAAAGGATCAGGAAGAACAAATTCCAACTTCAGAGGTGTAATGTGACTCAAGAATAATTTATGACCTAGATAGGCAAAAGGATATTCCTTTTGCAATTTCTCAGGAGCTGACTATCAGCCCTTTCTCCTTCAGCATAGCAGTTAAAAGAAGGACAGCAGAATCCATTGCAGCATCAGAAATATTAGCAGCTATCAAAATATCATCCATGTAATGATAAACCTTCCAATCCGGAATTTATTCCGGAAAGGTTGCAAAACCCAATCTACAAACATTTGACACATGGTAGGACTATTTAACATCCCCTGTGGAAGGACAGTCCATGCATATCGCTTAGCGGGCTGCCCCTGATTTATACTCAAGATAGTAAAAGCAAACAAATCTACATCTTCAGGGTGCAGAGGAATGGAAAAGAAAGCATCTTGCAAATCTAACACTCTTATATTCCATCCATCAGGTATTAAATTAGGATTAGGTGTCCCACACTGCAGTGGGCCCATTGGCTTTAAAATTGAATTTATCCCTCTCAAATCATGAAGAAATCTGAATTTCCCAGATTTCTTCTTGATAACAAAGACTGGAGAATTATAAGGACTAGTGGTAGGCACTATATGTCCCTTTTTCAATTGTTGTTGAACCAATTCATGTAAATGAACTAATTTCTCACTAGTCAAAGGCCATTGATCTATCCACACTGGCTCCTGCTGGAGTAACTGTAATTTTAATAACTCCACAGGTGGGTGTTCAGTCATCATGAATGACAACTGTTGTATCAAACTGTTGCATCAAATCTCTGCCCCACAAGTTAACGTGAAGGCGCAAAACAATTGGTTGGAAATGTGCAATAGCACTTCCCTGCTTTGTTTTGGC
Organism: Pseudonaja textilis; assembly: GCF_049901715.1. Classification (NCBI taxonomy): domain Eukaryota; kingdom Metazoa; phylum Chordata; class Lepidosauria; order Squamata; family Elapidae; genus Pseudonaja; species Pseudonaja textilis. Next base: position 177,613,850 of record NC_141992.1, on the reverse strand, counting down.
AGAAAGAATCCTCCTACTAACCCGTGCGTCTTGAAGTCCTCCGACTCCTCGAACAGACGGTGTAGGATCTGTCGGCCACTCCCTAGGCCACTCACTTTCGCTAATCACCCGAAACATCTGCTCCAGTGTCCAGCAATCCAATAAACTGTCTGCCTTCAACCAAAAGAATTAATTTTGGTTTCTGATCAGCCTTGACATTTTGCATGATGGAAAACACACTAGACTCACTAAACATATCTGTAGATCCAAATCCACCCTGGCGAATTCTATCTGACTCCTCCAAAGACAGATATGGCAAAACTAAAAGCTGTGCAAAACAATCCCCTTTTTTCAAAGATTGAGGAACAGGTGAATGAACTTGAATTTTAATCTGACCCTCATAATCCGAATCAATAACCCCTGGAACCACAAACAATTTACGCTTATGAGCTGATGATCTAGGAAGAAGAAGACCCACAGAAGCCAGAGGCAACGGTCCATAGAAATCCGTTGACCCTAAACAAACTACATGTGGATATCCTAATTCCAAATCCTCAGCTAATGGAAGATCAATTCCTGCTGAACCTTTTTGTAGCTGGTGACCATATTTGATCCCTACCTCTTTCTGGTGGCTCCAACCCTTCGGACATTACTTCACTCTTTAGAGTAGGGAGAATGCCCGATCCCTGCTTCCTAGTTTTTCCCTCAGAATGAAGTCTGCACTGATTTGCCCAATGGTATCCTTTCTTACATTTCGGGCACACTGATTTAGGACGAGCACCCTGTCCCAATAATCTCTTTTTGCTGACTTTGACCCCCCAGGAGCCCGACATTGCGCTTTAAAATGTCCAGGCTTCCCACAATTAAAAAAGTTTCTTTTTAGCATTTCCTGCCCGGAGAGCCAGAACTAAAGTCTCCATGTTAAAAGTCTGACTCCCCACCTTTTGGCAATCTGCGTTAGCCTGATCTACTGCTAACTTCAAAAGCAATTCATTCCGGGCAAATTGATTGTCAATTTGCCTTTCAATAGCCACTTTCAATCTGCTAATGAAATTTTCATAGGGTTCATTGTTTCCTTGTTTGATGTTAGTAAAGGTCTTCTCACCACCTTCGCCGTCAGGGAGAGTCCGTACGGCTTGAAAAATTAACTGTGGGAGAAGAATGAACCCCTCCTCAGGCATTCCATCTCGCTGTAATTCCACTGTTGTAAAATTACCAGATCCATAAAGCTGATCTGGAGTAACATTTGCTGTTCCCCTTTGAACTGCCAGCTGTCTCCATTTCTGATCTAACACCAAATATTGAGCTGGAGTTAGAATCATATTAAATAGAGCTCTCCAGTCAGCTGGAATCATTTTATTTCCATAGCCAACTGCTTCTAACAATGCCTGAGTGTATGGCGATCTAATACCATACTCTTTTGCTGCTTGCTTAACTTCCTTTAAAATCTTAAGAGGCAGAGGCTTCCATATTCTCTGTGGATTTAAAGCAGCATCTACACCAATTTCTACTGGATTAAGTTGAATCTCCACTCCAAAATCTACCAAATCATCTCCTGATAATTCCCCTCTATTTGTTGCTTCTTGAATAGCTGCAGTAACTGCATCTACTTGAACTCTTAAAGGCAAACTCTTCTCTTCTGACAAAGTATTTTCAGTGCCTGACAGCCCTCTGGATTTATCTGGAGGTGCTGTCGGTGGCAATATACGTACCGCATTGTAAGGCGGCAAACCTTCTTCGGGGGTGATAGGAGCGGTTGTTCATGCGTAGCTAATGCATCCATAACCACCCTCCAGGTTAACAAAATTGAAGAAGGGGCACGAGGCTCCTCGTGCAAAAATTTCCTATCTTTCTCCAGCGCTCTACTTTAATACTACCTCCCTCTGGATAACACGGAATATGTTTCCAAACATACTGTAATAAATCCTCAATTTCTTTCTTTCCTACTTCATGTCCTCTACTATGAACTCCAAACTTAAAACTATTCCCAGCGATCTCTCTCATTTCTCTAAGGTGCTTTGTCTGAGCTTTCGAGAGACCTTCCCCCATACTCACGAAAAGAATCTGTCTCCGTCCAGCGAAGAAGATGAGGGCCCAGTCGACGTCCGCGACGATGAGTATAGGATGCGGAAACGATAGCTTTCAAGCTAACACGCCAAAACGTATAGCCTTCCAAACTATCACGTCGGGGTCACCACTTGTGGTGGACTGGCAATTGAAAAAATGACGGGAGACGCAGAGAAGACGTCTGAGCAACTGCCAGCCCCGAGAGCCCTCGAGTAGCAGTATTTATTAAGAAAATACAAATACAAAATCAAAACAATGACTTCAACATTAGCTCAGCAACATTATCTAGCTAGGCCTTGGCGAAGGTGATAAATTTCCCGTGAGAAAGCAGGGCACCAAAGGTCCCATGGCTCGGATAGGTACTGTGAACTCCCACACACATTCCTGTCCTCTGAGCTTTGCAGATAACAGGATCAAACTCTCATCATAAAGACACTACTGCCCTCATGAGGAGCGTTTGTGATACCCCCAGATCTTACAAAGCTGTACAAGAACTTGCAGAATATGATGGATATATTACCACAGGTTTGCCATCCAAGATTGGAACATTCCTGCAATTACAACTCTACATAGCACCTTGTGTTTATTGTTTTTAATTTCTTGCCTAATTTTTTAGTGTTAAAATTTGGTATGCTGCAATGCCAAGCCAAGCCCAAATCTCTCATGTTCTCCTCATATCATAAAATGCCTCGGGGGGCTCACTAAGAAAACCAACAAGTGTTTTCCTTTTTTCAGGTTCTTGGACTCAGATTTCAGAAGAAGTTACACAGACACACCACACAGCATGGCTGGGTAGTGGGGGGAGGAATCTACAGTATATTAGGGACTGGAAGAACTCACTGTAAACAGTTACTGCTCTTTGCACTTTAAATCTGGAGTTTCTTTTTCTGCTTTTCCATGGCATAATCTCACTTTCTGCTTCTCAAGGTTGGGGTAGGAGGCAGAGGCAACTAAAGTTGCAGCTTTCTTCTTGTGGGATCCTCTGGCTTTCAACGTGGGTCCCACAGTTTCAGCCCCTGTTTGAAAATGAACCAGAGGAAAACTGAGCTGCATGAGGGTCTCTTGGGAGATCCACTATTCCAAGTGATGCCATCACTCCAAACTATCCCTAGCCTTGCTGAAAAGAAAAGAACTCACCTGCAGACTGTATTTTCACAACATTTCAAGCATTGTGCTATGCCCACTTTAGGTAAATGTAAAGGTTCCCCTTGCACATACGTGCTAGTCTTTTCCGGCTCTAAGGGGCAGTGCTCATCTGTTATAAAGCTGAAGAGTCAGCGCTGTCCAAAGAGGTTTCCGCAGTCATGTGCCCAGCATGACTAAACGCTGAAGGTGCATGGAACGTTGTTACTTTCCCACCAAAGTGGTCCCTATTTTTCTACTTGCATTTTTACATGTTTTCGAACTGCTAGGTTGGCAGAAGCTGGGAGAAGTAATGGGAGCTTCCTCCATTACGTGGTGCTAGGGATTTGAACCACCGAACTGCCAACCTTTCTGATCAACAAGCTCAGCGTCTTAGCCACTGAACCACTGCGTCCCTTTTATGCCCACTTCAGCCATTGTTAAGTAAGCTATATTGCACAAAGGGTTCATGCAATATACTCATAAAGCACTGCTAACAAATCAGAATATTGAGATTCATAGAACACACTAAACTGTATTTTAGCATTAAGTGCTTTTTTGGTTTCAGCTATTGTATGAATTTAGCCTGAGTTGAGAGATCATGAATTCACAAAGAAGGTTATTAATGGTTGTGCCTTGTGATGGCCACATGCAATTTCTGAGAGCAGAGGGAACAGCAAGGACATCAGGGGACTATCCTCTTCATGCTCTTCCAAAGGTCAACACAGGAGCATCAAGTTGAATATTCAGCGGAAGAAAGTTATTGCTCTCATTTTGCAGGTCCTGGTGTGGCTGGACTTAAATATCACACCTACTCATGATTTATTCTATGGCTTATTATATACGGTGATGGAATTCACCCATTTTGTGAAGCTAGAAAATCAAAGATTATACACCATGAGGCTCAGAAAGCACATTAAGTCAAAACTCAAACTGCATCTTGACTTAGTGCAATATGTGAAACTAAATACTGTATTACAAGTAGTCCTCGCCTTATGACCACAATTAAGCTTAAAATCTCAGTTGTTAAATGAGACATTTGTTAAGTGAATTTTGCCCCATTTCAGGACCTTTCACTGCAATTGTTACACTAGTGACACAGTTGTTAAGGGAATCTGGCTGTCCATTGACTTTGCTCGTCCGAAGTTGCAAAAGGTGATCACATGAGTTTAGGATGCTGCAACTATCACAAATATGAACCAGTTGCCAAGTGTCCAAATTTTGATGACTTCGGGTACACCACAACGTTTGTAAATGTGAAAAACGGTCACAAGTTACTTATTTCAATGCCTTTGTAACTTTGAATGGTCACTAAATGAACAAGGATTACCTGTACAGTACTATTCATAGTAATCTAAGCCCCGTGTGTGAAATTTGTCATCATCTGTAAGTAGAATATGTTTGTAAGGCATTTATATAGTATGATACAATGAGAGTTTAGCACAATACGTGAACTTAAAGTCTGCATGTAGTTGGTACAGACCTACAGGATACTCAGAGTATTCATCCAATTAGTCCTCACTGCACTGCTGATATGGAATGAAGTCCACTGATGCATGAAGCTGAATGCAAGAATGGAATGACTAATGCTTTGGCATGGATGTTGGATGTTCAGAAATCCAGGAATCATGAAGTGAGCTCATATTTTGAGAACAGTTCATGTTATTGCTATGGATCGTAGGGCTAGCCAATGGTATTTAAACTATTTACTAGTTAGAAAACATTGATTTTTGGAACAAAGGCTAAGTAGTAACTTGTAAATATAAGAAATACACAAATACATTGTGAAATATCAAAACCTGCATTTATTTTGGTGGTGGGATGGTGGTGGTGGCACAAAATAGTAATTAGACGGGTAAGAGAGATTCAATTAAAGTATGACGGACTCGTGGAATATTTTGGTAGGGAAAGGGGAAAAACATTTAATTTAAGTGGCAGGAGTGAGCTAACAAATAGTACAGCTGGACTAGAAACTTAATGAAGGATCTGATTCATTAAGAGTCTCTTCTGCCTTTTCAAAGTAAGACAAAGAACCCAATTAACTTTAGGTAAGTAAGTGGTTTAAAGATTCTCCAAGATAAAAATAGCATAACAATTTTTGTTCTTTTAAACATCTGCCATTTAGCACAAAGAGTCTTGGAATATTGCATATTTTCAGATTGCTGAACCTTCCCTGGGGAATGTTTTGTCCATTAATCAGCTGTCAGGTTCCTACAATCCATCTTTAAATGTTGAAATTTATTCAGCTGACTGCGATATTTAAATCTTAATTCGATTTTCCCATTGGTTATGGGACATTATACATTTTTATCTGACATTATTTCACCATCCAAACAACCCAGTCAGATAGATTAATGTGAGAGATAATGCCTGACTTATATTTACTTGTTGTTGATCTTCCTAGCTGAATCCTAATCAACCATAATATTGCATTGGGTGGCCATAACATTTCAGTGTTGCTTGGACAGGATTGGAGAGCTTGTGGTCATCCAGAAAGTTTAGGAACTCAGCTCCAATCAAGTTAAGTTAACATAGTGAGTGAGTGATGGAATTACAATCTAGCTAAACTCATAGACCCACAAATTCCTCAGTTCTGGACATAAAGAGCAAAGTAGTTGAGATTTTGGTTATCACCATCAGCAATCCACATGGTTAGTTGGATATCACATGAAGTGTTAATAGTATTTTATAATGCCTTGGTAAGGCCACACTTGGAATACTGCATCCAGTTTTGGTCACCATGATGTTAAAAAGATGTTGAGGCTCTAGAAAAAGTGCAGAGAAGAGCAACAAGGATGGTTAGGCTAAAACGTATAAAGAACAGTTGCTGGAATTAGGTATGACTAGTTTAATGAAAAGAAGGACCAGGGTGACGTGATAGCAGTGTTCCAATATCTCAGTGGTTGCCACTGAGAAGAGGGAGTCAAGCTATTCTCCAAAGCAGCTGAGGGCAGGACAAGAAGCAATGGGTGGAAACTAATCAAGGAGAGAAGCAACTTAGAACTAAGGAAAAATTTCCTGACAGAACGATTAATCAGTGGAACAACTTGCCTCCAGAAGTTGTAAGTGCTCCAACACTGGAAGTTTTTAAGATTGGACAACCATTTGTCTGAAATGGTATAGGGTTTCCTGCCTAAGCAGTGGGTTAGACTAGAAGACCTCCAAGGTCCCTTCCAATTCTATTGGAACTCTAATTCCAGTAGAGCTCTAATTATTCTATTCTCAATAATTAGGTTCATAAACAATGATAAGCCAAAATATAGCATCCGGCCAACAAGAAAAAGGGAGTATATGAATGCATATAAAGAGGCATAAATGTTGATATTTACATGGGATTGATGTGTATAATAATTTGTATAATATTGATGACACAGTACTGTTAAAGTTAAGATTAATATGTGGAAAAGGTGGGAAAGGAACAATAAAAATTATTACAAAAAAGAAGAAGATAAATGGTGAAGAAACTTCAGGGTAAAACTTTATAGTGGCGCCTAAGAAATCCCCAAACTTGGAAAAAATCACTGATATTTAGGGAAAAGAAAAGGAATCAGGTGCTTTGGGGAACTTTCAGCAGCCTGTGGGACAATCTATTATCCACAATGACTTAGCAAGATATGTCAGTTGGAAGGACCTTATACTGTAGTCAGCTTCTTCAACCCCATCATTAAGAAGCAACATTTTTCCACAGCTTTCAGATGTTAAGTAGGGAAGATGCCAATTGCAATATAAACCCTTCAGGAAAGATGGCTGTTCTGAACACACGAAAAAGTTATGCTAGTTAAAATTGTTCCTTGGGATAGTTTATATGTCAGTCCATAAGTAAAAAAGAAGCATCAACATTTCTAGGTCAGTCAAGTAGCATAGAAAGATTTATTAAGTCGATTCAGGTTGAAGGATTTTTTTTGTATGTGATGGCTTAGAAATCTTACATTTAATTATTGATATAGTTAGTTTGATTGGAAATAACTGATTAGCTATTTGATCATTGAAGTAGGGAAAGGACTGAACTTTGGAAGGTTGGGGGAAGAAATTACATTTTAAGTTACTGTGATTAGTAGTAAATCAAAACATCCCTTTTATTAATTTATATGAATATGAATAACGGAAGGCTTTTCGCCTTAAGGAGTAGCGATGGTGAAGCGGACATAAAACAAATTCCTTGGGGATGGAGAGAGCATTTGGTTAGAATTCACACTTGGAGACAACGCTCATTAGTGAGCAGAGAAAGTGCATCTGGAAAAGTCATTTGCAGATGCTCGCTTGGAAATAATTTTAGCAGCACCAAATGAAAGGCATTTCCTGTATATGACATAGAATGTTCTCCTTCTCCATTTTTTAGGATGAAGTTTTGCTGATGGCTGAAAGCTTACAAAACAGCTGCTTGAGGGGGAGTCCATGGCTCTTGAAACATAATGCTATTATGTTCATTATTCATTTATATATATATATATAATATAATCATTTATATATATATAGTTGTGCTAGTCTCAAAATCAGGGTGGCTCAATAGTTTTGTTTTTAAAGAAATGTGGCATTACTAGAGACTTGCTTGTGGGCATAAAAGTACAACTCCATCTCTCCATAGGGCAATTTTGTATTTTTTAGACACTGTAGACTCGCTGTGTGACTATAACTCAAGAACTATCTGTACACGAATCTTGGAGATGTGAGAACTGTGACAACCACTTTCATCCTACTAGACAACGTAAATCATTATTGCACTGAAATGGCTGAAGCTGGTCAGGGTCTTTCCACATAAGACAATCATTCTAACAGAATATAAGAATAAAAGGCATGCAACGTAGTACATCTGAGAATTCAGTTCAGCCTGATGTTGCAGCTTTTCAAATAAGATTACGGTAATATTTTCCAGAATTGCCTCTAATATCTTTTAAAGCAAACAAGTGATAGTTTATCAACAGTTTGGCAGCTCGGATATATTGTACTTATTTTCTCTCTCTCAATAAACCTGTATTTGCAAAAGAACAGACTCTTTTAGCTGCCAAGTATATTGAAATGAATAAAAGACAAGTAAATGTCATCATGGCTTTCAACAACTGGCTGAAAAAGAGAGCTTGGCTTTTTAAAATCTAGAATTCTTGTTGAATGAAAAAACATTTTACAGGTTGTAGAAAATTTCAAACAATGGGAACACATATGCAGGTTGCATTATTAGTGGCATTGCAAGCCTGTCTAAAACATATTGATATTTGATATTATTACTTAACATATTGTACATGTGCACCTACATGCCAGATCATTCATAGTAACAGGCATCTTTTTTCCCCTCTTACAATCTGCAATGTTTTGTAGGAATGGTCTTGGAGAAGAGGAAGCAATACAGGCTAGATCAGGGATCTGCAACCTGCAGCTCTGGAGCCACATGCAGCTCTTTTGGCCCTCTGCTGTGGCTCCCTGTTGGCTGATCCCATCACTGGCTGGCCCCTCCCCTCCCCGTCACTCCTTGCCTGGCCTGAGAAGGTAAGGATGATGATGGGGGATGGAGACTCGTCCATATTCCAGAGCAGGAGGTGATTGGGTGGGAGTAAGTGATGTAGAGTTGGTCACGCCCACCCAGTCACACTGGTTGTTAAATTATTGGCTCCCAGGGTTTTCTTTTTTGTGGGAAACTGGTCCAAATGGCTCTTTGAGTATGATTGCAGACCCCTGGGCTAGATAATGGTCTGATAAATGAAATTTGAGTCTGAAGCAGGAGGAGTGGTGAAAGCATCTCAGCGGGGACTTTCTCTAGTTTTCTGCAGAGTAAAAGTGAGGGACAGGAAGGATATTTTCAGACTTGCAAGTTTATATTAATGTAACCGTACAATAAAATTAGAGTAAGGATTTATGGTGTGCTTCTTGTCTGGACTCCCTCATAGATCTAACACCAATCTTGCAAGTCTGAAACCCATGTGGCTGGAGAATTCTGGGCGTTGAAGTCCACAAATCCTAATGTTGATAAGTTTGAAAAACACTGGTTTACACTGAACATTCTTCAATCTATCAAACTGGGCTATAATATTTTCTCCATCTTGGAGTCAGATACCTCACACAAACACAGCCCCAAATCATATGCTGAAGTTACACCTGCCATTCTGCAATTATATTTGCTTAATTTAAAGAGGGGAAAGGATTGTGGGAGCTTGTATGTCAATGGGGAGATAATCTCTCATTGGTCTACAAGTACAGTTGTAGTTGTCCCTGTACTTTCCAAGAGTGCTGGGGTTGTAATCCGTGATCAGTGGCTGGGAATTCTGGCCTTATATTTCAATGCTCTCCCAACTGAAGAAAACTGTGTTATCAAATCTCAACCTGCCCTTTCTATTAATGCACTTTAATGCACAGGTGAATTCAGATCAAATGTGTTGTCAGAGCTGTAGAGCAGGGGTCCCCAAACTTGGCAAGACTTTAAGATTTGTGGACTTCAACTCCCAGAATTCTCCAGCCAGCAGGAGTTGCCAAGTTTGGAGGCCTCTGCTGTAGAGGGACAGGAGAGAAGCTAAACTTAGAATTGGCCTAAGGACAGAAAAGGTATTCGAGATGGATTCAGGACCCATTTACAGTTAGAATATAAACTGTTGAAAAAGGAGCTATACTGCAAAGGAACACTGAAGGCAATTATTTTACAGTACTTTTGATCTTCTTTGGGAAAGCTATTTTTGGATATGGTGTGTTTTCAACAAGACTGGAGTTGTTTGTTAATTGAAGCCACCTCCATTTCCCTGACAAGAGATTACCATATTAGACAGACTCTTTGTAATCAATGCCAGTTGAGTACTGGATGCTCTTGGCTGTTGCTAGGCAGCTACAGACATTCCACCACGAGGAAGTGGCTCTCTTGGCCAAGGGCTCATTTTATAGTGGATGAATTCTGAGAGTTCCTACAGCTACATTTCGGCTTGCTTTCAGTTTCAAGCTTCTAGCTGTCCACTTTGGATAAAAATACAGATGCAGCTGAAATGGGAAAGCTAATAAGACAGACCTAAGGATGAGGGTTAAGATTGATGAGTTTGCTGTGTGATGACATAATTGTCAGCAGGGCATTGGGCATTAACAATGCTTTATGTTGGTAATGGAGCTGAGGTATTAATATATTTGGAGATGCCATTTGGAATTTTAGGCTTTGTTATTAGCATTTTAAAAGATGATATTAGCGTTTTAACATGATAGTCTAGACCTCTTTTCTGGCTTCAGGAAAACATTTTTTCCCTTACCCAAAGCCATTTCTTTGGATGTGTGAGAACTTAGCTTTCCAACCTTAAACAACAGAGAGCATAGCCTGAAAGTTCTTGCAATACACTGTCAAGTTTTAAGAAAGATATAAACCCAGCTGGGAAAAAATAATGTAACCCATACGTTTGCTACTTGTGGTACGTGATCTAGAATCAATGTTTTCTATTGTTTAAGTCTTGCATGTAATCAGCATATTTTATTGTTTAATCACTTGCTTTCTGATGTATCACTTATACCAAATCAATGTATCATTTGTTCCTCTACCCTTAAAAGACTTAATATCCCTCCCTTAATATTTTTTTTTGCTTTGCCTGAATTACTTGGTGATTTGGATTTTCAGGTGGGGAAAATAGCCCTTTTACATAGGTAAAAGTGTTCCTCTCAAATTCAGGGATCGAGTTCTTGCTAAACTAAGAGTCCCTGGGTTTTGAGGCAACAGAGGCTCCAAAATAAATTTGATATAGTCATAAAAGAGAGGAAATGACCATTTGTTAAAAGCAAATAGAAAATGTTTTGACCTTGATAAGGCAACTTGAAAACATGATGCATTTAATATAAAACCTTCCCCTTTCCCCATATGCCAGAATGATGTTCTGCTGTTCCCAAGGCCAAATCCAGTTTCCCGAGTACCACACAAAAACAGCAACAAAAAAGAAAATGTGTGAAAAGAATAATATCTATTAGCAGGACTTGCAGCTTGCTGATTGAAATGTCTAAACTATTTGAATTCAGGAGAGGATTATACACCAGTGAAGTGTAGAAGTGTTTATGAAGTGTATTTTCCAGTTGCCACAATTTATATACTAATTTCTTCTTGATATGTAAATGTTTTAGGTAACCGGCCTCATGTCCTAAAAGGTGAAACAGGCTGGAAACCATGTTAAAACTCCCACTGCAAGTCTAACATGTTTTCAAGAAAATTTTGCAGGAGACAGTAAAGGATGCTAATTGGTTTCCAATATATTGTGTAAGAGTTACAGTATGTATCTTTTTTCCCTTGTCTTAAAGATAAAATCTTCTTTAAATTGAGGTCAATATCTAGTTAATTCATGGACATATTTATATTGCTTCTTGGAAACAATAGGAAATGGTTAGTTTCTTGTTCCAGGACTTTTTTTAAAATCTCTTAATCTGTGCCCCTATGATTTCTTAGTGTTTTCTTATCTAAGAACCAAGCATAAATGACTCTAGTTCACTTTGCAAAATTGGCTCCCCCTTTTACTTATTCTCAAATGTTATTTCTCCTTTTAGTTGAATACCCCATTACGTAGACAGAGTTCAAACATCAATGTTTGAACATATATGTCAAACACCCCCAATTCAGCATGATCTTTTCTATTTTTCGTATATACAGTAGTTTTATTAGTTTATAATACAACATACAAAGAGAACACAAAAGCAAATATTAGGGAAATTAGGGAAGGAAAAAGGGAAATGAATAGTTTGGCAGAGAAAGGGAAAAAGAAAACAAAAGGCACTGACTTCTGACTCTTTTGGTGCAGTTGAATAAGGCATTAAGATCTATGCTCAACATTTTACTTTTTCATAATAATAAAAACTGGCCATTTCTGTAACGACAAAGGTATCTAATCAGTAAAGGTCAAAGTTTCACCTTTTTCCACCTCAAGCAGAAACCAGAAGTGGTTTCCAAGTCGAAGTAAAGTTATTTGTGTTTTTTTCTTTAATCACGATCCTGGTTATTGGAAATTTTCCCTTCTCCAAGATGTTTGTTTTAAGGCTTGCTTTGATCAGACTAATATGAACTTTACATCCTTTTTAAATTTTGTACTCTCTTCCCTCAAGGATTTCATTAGACTATAGCTTTTCATCATTATTCTCAAAAACAGAGGTAATTTACTATAGACTGCACTGAGATGCAAAACAGGTTGTGTTTGCCAACTGATATCAAAGGCACATCTTTCTTGAGAAGTTTTGTTGAGAACATCTCTTGTCCCCTCCCCCCCAATGCCATAGATGGCTTCCTTCAACTTTTAGCAAGCACCCAACATCTCTATGGCAACCATAGCATAGCAACCGCTTATGCAGAGAAGGAATCCATTAGAAAAAGACTAATGTCTTTCTAGTGACGAATGGCATCGATTCTTTTACAGAATATGTACTGTCCGGTTTAAAAGGTTCCCAGCATATATATCTGCATTGGGCCACAGAAAATGGATTCTCCTCCCAAACAGACAGATAAGACAATAGTGAGTGATACAAGGATATAAAGTAGAGCAGCCTGTACCTGTTTCTCTACCCCAGGGGTGTCAAACTCACGTCGTCACGGTGGCATCATGTGATGTATGGGGACTTCCCCCCCCTTCAGTAAACCAGGCATAGGCGTGGTCAGCCCATGATGCATCCGGCCCATGAGCCAGGAGTTTGACAGCCCTGCTCTACCCCCAAGGCTGACTAACTCAAGTTCACCTGAAGCTAGCAGGGTTTTCAAGTGGATACTGGATAGGCTCATCTTTGACAATAGGAAGATTATACAACGTGGTTTTGAAGTGAGCCGGGCTTCGAAATGCAACTTTGTGTTTGCCAATGGAGAAGTTGGGCTGATGGGTTCGTTTTTTTTTATCACTCTAGATCCACCTTGAAGTCAACACAGTTCATGTTAGCCAACAAGTAGGTTTGACCAAAGCAGGATATCATTACTGTGTGGTAGAAGGGGACATTGTCTTTCTAGATCATTTTGTCAGTGCTAAGGTTGTTTCCTTGCTAACACTTAGCTTCTTCCTGATCAGTTCTTCTCCCTGATGTGTAAATGTTCTTTTTTTCTTACATGACAGTAATAGACCATGTTTTAAACAGCCTTACGCTGATTTTGATTTTTTAAAAACTTATTTCATAAAGTCAGAAATCAGTTCATACACAAATTTTCAAAATCTATGACAAATCCTAGGGTGGATTTACACTATTATTACTCATTATACTGTTCCAAATCCTTGCAAACCATCCTAACTCTAACCACTTCCATACAGTACCTTATGTATTTCTGATTTTTTCTTTCAGCTTCTTGTTTCTCTCTTTTTGAGACCTCAACTCCATTCAGCCTGGCTTGTTCCTTGCTTCCCAACCCATTCAGTTTTCCTTCACACATTTGTTTTACAATTCATTTCTCATTCATTCTCTCTATATTACCAAAACCAGTATGAATTAGAATTCCTTTCACACTGGTTTCTTTGTTTGCACTGAATCAACATTCATTCAGCAATCATTCGTTGATGATCGTACCTTTTTAAAAACCATAAAGGCAGTATAATCACACTACAATAGAGTTAACACTGTATTTTTTTCTGCATGATTCTTATTTTCTATACAAGAAAGTAGGCAAAAGCACTCTCAGTTGTACTTTTTTTCTTGCAATAGGCTACAAGTCTTCTGCCAGCATTTTGCACATCCTAAAATTTCTCCATCCACTTCAACACCTTTTTATTTTGCCAAAGTATTAAAGTTTGATGCACTATTCTTCTGGGCACTTATATTCTTTTTTGTTGTTTTAGTTTCTTTTAAAATTGCTTTCTTTTAAATGTAAGCTACCCAGAGTTGTTGTTGTTGTTGTTGTTGTTGTTGTTGTTGTTCTTCTTCTTCTTCTTCTTCTTCTTCTTCTTCTTCTTCTTCTTCTTCTTCTTCTTCTTCTTCTTCTTCTTCTTCTTCTTCTTCTTCTTCTTCTTCTTCTTCTTCTTCTTCTTCTTCTTCTTCTTCTTCTCCTCCTCCTCCTCCTCCTCCTCCTCCTCCTCCTCCTCCTTTAATTTTTCACCATTTGCTTAAACCTTCAATTGTTGACTTAATGACTCTTTCAAGGATAACAACCTAGGTCTTTCTCAGATTCACAATCCTTGTTGCATCATATTATCCGACTAACATCCACTGCAAATAATTTTGTTGGGTTGTCGATTAACAACATGAAATCATCTTCATGTAAACCATATTCCAGTCCTACACTCCGTAATACATTTATTCATATTCACATTGCACAATCACACATTCTTGACTTTATCCCTGCTTAGTGGTGAATAATTCCACTTATACTCATACAGATCTGACAAACGGTGACACAACCCCATCCCGGCAACTAATCACTCTGCATTTCCCAACTTTTGCTCATTGCTCAACTTTTGTACCCTTTCAGTCAGCATTCTGCCAAACACCTTCCCAAGCAGACTTAACAACCTACTCCCACATGATGTGATATCATATGTTATGATAGCTGTGGGTATGTTTAGCAACAGGGGCAAGATGTTTTAGGGCACTCAATGGCAGGAGTATCAAAGATTATGGGGGTAGGGTGATGTTTCAGTGTCTTCTCTATATGTATAGACCTGGGATTGACACTTCAAATGAGGGACAAGTATTGACGGGCCAGATTGAAGGGTGAGCACTGTACATATATGAATCAAGTCAATGTTGCTTTAAAAAGCTAAAATTCAAGCAAACCATTGCTCAGTGTGGTACAGGAATCAAGTCAATAAGTTTTATATACATTTAAGAGATTGGCATACAATTGATCATGTGAGCACTGGTTTAAATAATTCAAAACTGGCTTGCAGAAGGACTAAGTAGCTAACTTGAGATGCTTACTCTAATTGATTTGGATTCAATGGTGATTCTGTCACTACTACTTACTTTTAATATAGAATAAATAAAAGGCAAGTTCAAACTTATAATTAACTGGATTGTGCAAGAATGTCAAGGAGCAATGTAGAAAATTTTAGATAGAAGAAGCTGAAGGGTAAAGTCTATTATAGTCTAGCTACTGATTACACCAGAAAGCTCAAAAACGTTATTTCCATTGAGAAAGAGCTCTTTCTAAAGTCCATCAGAAAGGAAGAATAGGTATAGGAGAACAACTAAAAACCACCAAGGAATAAACCAGTACAGCAGCATAATTTGTATCATGGATAATATGGGAATAAGGTATTGTCAAAAAAAGGGGGGGGAGGGGGGATAATTCCCTGCTTTTAGATATATTTTCAATTTCCCAATCCATTTTACAGCCTTGGTTTTATCTGATGCTCTCCCATCTCCATACAAATTAGACAAAATCCCACATAGCATTTGGAGATGAGCCAAAAACAACTAGAGACCTTTACTTACCGGTAGTTTGAGCTACAAAAATCTCTAATGTCACTACAGTGGTATCTTGGTACTCCACTGCTTTGAAACTCATCAAATTTGGTACTCAGCACATTTGGACGTGAACATTTTGTCCCAGTGCTCATTGTTTTTTTTGGTGCTCAATACACAACCTAGAGCTTGTCAATGTCGGCTGCCTTGTGACTCACTATATTATTCCTTATGGGAAAAATGTGTTTGGTACTCATCGGTTTTGGTACTCGTCACATCTCCCAGAACCAATTAATGATGAATACTGAGATACCATTGTATTGGCTAGGAATTATCAGAGTGTTAGTTCTATCCTTGCTGGAGGGCAGCAAGTTCAGTAAAGCCATTATAGCTGTTTCAACTTCAAGTGTCAATGGAAGATAAAATATATGCAATATTTTGGATTTTCTAGAAGTTAGGATACAAAATTATCTTCTAGAAAGCAGGGGGTTATTAGATTTACTTATATGACAGATTAACCATAAATTTAAATCCTTTAAAATAAAACTACACAAGCATTTGGCGCATATACAACATAACATATTCATAAAATCAGTGGATAACATGAAATTTAATATATAATCTGTAAAGTAGTTTTCAGTGGGATTTAAAAAAATTCTAATTGAGAGAACGTTTTTGGAAGAACATTGACTGAGCTGGGCTAATGGCAGATGACAATGAATATCTGCAACCAGACACAACGTTAAAATTGTCTGAACTTTATTTAGCTCAGACTTCCTCAGCCTTATTAGAATTATCTGTAGCACTTCTTAGACCTTTTTAAGGGGTTAATTAAATATTTCCCCAAGGGGGATTAATGTTCTGTAGACTAAAAGAGTTGGATAATAACATTCTATGCAGGTGAAATTTCCATCAAAATGATCAGCCATACCAAGACAATTCAAGTTTAGAAAAAGTCCTCTTCTGTAAAATTATAAACTAAATAATGCTTCCGTTTTTCCTTTCTAACCCTTTGCAAATGATGGTTTCTAACATTCTATATTTTATGACTTCTGGAGACAAGTGAATTCTTCCACCATTCAACTAGATGAGAGTTCATTTAAAGGAGGTACATATTATGTTTCCACTTCAAGGCTCTCCTAGATGAGAGTTCGTTTAAAGGAGGTACATATTATGTTTCCACTTCAAGGCTCTCCTAAGCATCTTGAGATGGAAGACATCAAGAATTAATTTATAATGATACTGTATGAGAATGATCAGTACACCTATCACTTACATGATGATGAATTACATCCAGAAGCTGAATCTATAACAGGAGCATATGAAAACCTAGCTGTCTTGATCAAACTATCAAACTGACTGGATGCATTGAAGATAATGGAATGGGGTTTTTGTGCATACAGAGAATCTGGTCTCTGAATTTTATGATCTGTATGAAGTGAGAGACCTAACTAGACAATCAATTAAGGCAACTGTGTCAAAACTTACACCCTTTGCTACCTTGGGAAATTCCAATATGGTTCCCTTTGGGTCCAGAATAACCCAGCAATTACCTGATTGATTAGTAAAATCATTTCTTCATCATTTCATCAAATATTTTTTTCTGTCTTAATTAATTCTTGACTTATGAACTAAAAAGGTTTTTTTGACCCATCCTCTTTATCAAACTTTCTTATTCCTTTCTTTCTCTCCCTGCTGTTTTGAGCAGACCAATATTACTTTCCTTATAGCCTGTTGTGATGATCTGGGAAGTGGCATGAAAGCAACACAACCAGAGAACAGGTCTAACCAGGGGTGGGTTTCTACCGGTTCTGTCCACCTCTATAGAACTGGTAGCTCTGAAGAGCAGCAGACATAGAACCGGTTCCATGTCTGTTGATATTTTTGCCCACCCGCCCACCCGGGCTCTTTGAAAGGCTGCTTCTCTGCATGCAGCATGCTGATGACGATTTACAGGCGCGTGCCGGGAAGCACATCGTAAACCACCGAACCTCATAAATGACCAAACTGGTGGTTAACCCTGTCAGATCCCACCCCTGGGTCTAACTCCCCTTTATTGCTTCAACTTTGCCCCCAAATGTCCCCACATTTACTACAAGTCCTGGAGCAAAACTCTCACATGCAACTTCTGGCTGTGAGTAGTCCAATAGGCCAGGTTAACCAAAGTAACCAGAGCAAGAAGTTCAGAGAAGCGGGCAAACTGGGCAAGCCCCACAAGACAGAGCACAGTAATCTCCAGGCGTCAGCAAGTGCACACGAGGCTCCAAAGATTCAATACTTGTTCCCGACAAATGCCCTTCCTACCAGTACCTCCTTACATCTCAGTCCCCAGGTATGCCTTGTGAAGGGGGCGGGGCACTCTCCTCCCTCATAGATGGCTTAGTCCACGTTGTTCTTGCCTTCTCTCTTCTCTCCGTGCTCTAGGATCAGGAGGGGGTGGTCCTTGCTCTTTGCCTGAGCTCTGTCTCTCCTGCTCCTCTCTGTCTATAAGCCTTTCTAATCCTGAAAAGCTCTGCCTGGACTGGCTCTGCCCTTCCCCAGTTTCCTCCAAGGTCAATGGAGCCGCCCTCTCGATCTCTGTCGGCTCTTGTTCCAGCTCATCTTCCCCTGCAAATTCAGACTCCGACAGGAACATGACACCGGTCTAATGCAGCAGGTTTTAATGGTCAGGCAGCCTCGCATCAATGGGCTGAATAAGAACCATTTTGTCATTATACAATATGTATTTTTCAAAAATGAAAAATAGTATAGACTTATAGCAGAGTCCTTAGAGGAAACTGCATTCGTATCTTTAAGCAATCCCTCACAGGTATATTAAAATGTGAATCTGATTGCAATAAGCATAATATACTGTATTTTATTGCCTGTTCAAATATGGTTTCTGACTTTTGATCTAGATCTTTTAAGAGTGTTTTGGGCTACATTGATCAGTAAATGAATTGGCGTGTTTAATACTATGGTGAGTTCCTGTTATTTGCCCCAGTTCCTGCCCACCTAGCAGTTTGAAAGCATGCAAATGCAAGTAAATAAATAGGTATCACTTTGGTGGGAAGGTAACAGCATTCTGTGTGCCTCGGCATATAGTCATGCTGGCCACATGACCATTGAAATGTTTTCGGAAAAGCTGGCTCCCTAGACTAAGAACAGAGACGAGCACTACCTCTAGAGTCAGGCATGAATGAATGGGGAAACCTTTACCTATACCTTAATTCTATGCCCTGAAAAATTCTATTAGTGGCTTCTGCATAAAGTTGCATGCAAACATTTAGGCATCCCTTATTAAATTGTAACTTTCAATGAATTTTGAGTGAACAGAGCTAGAAAATTCTGACTTAACTTGTTATAAGATCTTATTCACTTTCCATTCTCTCTAGTTGTTCTATTCACAGCAGTATCTGTTTTTATAGTATGTTAATTTGTCCTTTGAGATCTGATGTCTTAAAATAGACCTGTACAATATTTGAACTATCAAGCTGAGTGCAAGCTACTATTTAGTATTAGAGTATATATTTTTTTGTTTCAAATAAGCAGAAAAATCCGGTGAATTTATCGAATGATTGTGTTTTTTATTATCATTATTTTTTTTATTTTTAATATATTAATTTCATCTTTAACTGAATAGTGTGTTGTCAGGGTACAAGTATCTTTGTTGAACGGTAATCAAAATTTGCAACATCATTCATTACATTGGTGTTGATTCTACAATACTAAAATAATAATATTCCACATATTAATTCTATAAAATGAAAATAATAATATTCAACATACTAATCAATGATTGTTGAACTATCATACATGGCTAAACTATTGTATTTGGCTGGATAAACCAAATATTGGAAAAGCATTATTTTCAAGATGCTAAGGAATATCTTGAATTACTGCATAAGAATTGTGGGAATTTCCATCTGGAGGCTTTTCTTTGCAAAAGGTGAATTCAGAAGATTGCAGCTATTGCTGTATGCACCCTTTTTGTTATTGCTGGTTTTCTGATAATATGAAAATTGTGACAATCATTACTGTTACACCTCAATTGTTCAACAGGGTACAATTTGACCAAGTGGGTGTTAGAACAATGCAAATATGGTAATTGTATTTTCTTTAGAGCAGATGTATTACAAGAAATGATGACCTCTTGTAGAACATGACAAGTAGGACAGATGTGGCGTGGAGGTTTATGCCTATCATTTTTGACAAAGTGTTTCTCTCTCTTTTTTCACTCAAAAATCCCCTGAAATATAGAGAAGCGCCCACAATAAGATGCATCAATATTTATTTTCAAGAAGACAGTCTACAGTCTCAGTGGGATGGATAACAGTATGCCAGAATTAGGCTAGGATGTGCTAAAAGATTGTGAATAAATTAAATAACCTTCTTAGATAACAAACGATGAAAGCAAATAAAATCATCATAATCAACCTTGAAACCTTTGTATAAACATGCTGAGCTGAATGAAGATGGCATGTTTTTGATGGGCTATTTTTGCCATTTTGGTGATTCTGTCACAAGTACATAATTTATATAAATTCATCCATGTGTCTTGATTCTCTTTTTAAAAAAATAACCCACTAAATTAGTTTTGTATGAATATATGAATAAAACTTGAAAGAACATATCTGATTGACCCGGCCTGTCAAGAAAAGAGAAAGAGCCATCATTCTCTTTAGGAAGTTGAAACATTATTATATGTATTCTCTATTGCTCTTTATGAATACCCTGCTTATGCACGCAAGCACACAAAACACACAGTGGCTGTTTTGTGCCACCTGAAAAATCATGAGGGACACAATGAATCACCTTCTGATTTCTACTGCCAGGCATATAAATGGATTTAGTTGAGATAATGAGTTTAATATTCCTTCTTGATGTCACACAGATTTAATTCTCCTGGTGCCCGGTTTCTTTCTGAAAATAATAATTTTCCAGATTGATTGGTTTCTTGCTTCAACTTGTCTAATTTTGTGCTCTGTTGAAGAAGAAAATTGGTAGAATCATATATTACCTAGTCAATCTAGTGTAACTAAAACCATTAGGCTGAAGGAACTAATTAATGTTTTCATTAATACATAAAAGCTACAGGATACCTTTTATGTTGTGTCTACTTCTCTTTATCCCTCCTTAAAATCACTTTTAAATCACATTTGTGAAGATGAAAGAGCAATATGATGGGAGTATTATTGAATATTAGTGGGTTCTGTTTGAGGAAAAACCAATCAGTGAGGCCATATGCTGTTTGTAATAGGCCTCCAGGTACCAGGATTCAGCAATTAATGAGTTGTTCCAAATTTCAAAGGAGAAGGTGGCAATTTAAAAGCTTGCTGGGCTCCTGGATTTGTAAAATGTTTTTCTGTTGGTAAATTTGATTAATAAAGCAGAGATGGCTGCTGTTGCAAACACTGATTTATGATTCTTCTATGACAGATAAGCCTACAAACAATTTTTTTTGAGAAACTTTTTTCTTTCAACTTGTTACAGGGCTCTGTCACTGAGAAGAAGGCGGAACTGAGTTTATCAAAAGCCCATGTGTGGATCTATGCAATGTCTCGCCCTCATACTGAATATAGGCTCTCACCCATATCTAATTGTCATTCAGGGGTTCAGCACTTTCCCTGACCTCTGCTTTCTCTTCCTAGGTGAGTGAATGTGATTGAAGAACTGGGTTTGGCTTAATGGCTCATTAATTGGATAGGGCCGCTTTCAGCCACATTTGCCCTGACTTATTAGACTGGGCACCCCAACACAAGGCTATCTGGTTGCTTTAAAGCAGATTCACAGGATCCTCTGTTGTATGCTTTTGAAGTTGAATCTAATTCTTACCTATTTTTAATGTACAAGCCCAAAGCAGCTGACACGAGATGATGGAACAAGGATAACAAGAAGCAGCCAAATTAGTCCTTTTAAACAAAACCCTAAACCTAGATAAGGTGCTTTGTTCATTGAAATTGTTCTGAAGCGTTGCACCTTCCCTAGTTCTTCCTTATGTCTGGCAGGATCTTCTGAATAATAATGTCTTTTATTTCCCTCCTAATCCTACAAACAAATTAAGTAAGTTAAAGAATCCTATGATATGATCTTATGTATATTAGCACTAGCAGCATGTGCAATGGATGGGTTGATGGACTGGGTCTGTTGAAGCAATTCTGATAATGACGGGATCTTGTGGAAGAGTTTTTGTCTATTAGGGGGTGTATTTATCTTATTTGGAGGATGATGCACAAACTTTTATGATTGCTCTGCTATATACAATGATGATGACATGATGTAGGTACTTTCACATGGTCTGTAGCCCATAGGAGGGAATGCATGCTTGCCTCATCTTGTAGCTTCTGTTCTTACAACATAGTGATCAGATATCAGACCAGGATAAAGCATTATTTTGTTGATAAAAAAAAAATCATTCCACAAGCTTTGTCTAGAGATTGACTTGGTTTTACAAGCCTCAAGTCTAGGTAACATCTATCTTCATGGGATGGCTTTTCTTCCCTTCCCACTATCTGATGAAGAATTCTGAAGAAATGGCAGTTTTGCACATTCTTGTATGGGTTTGGTTAATCTGAATGAAAGATATTGCCATCTACAAATTTGGCATTATTTTCTATGGACCTGTATTGCTAAAACTGTAAAAAAAGGATATCTTTTGAAGAAAAAAAGTAAAGGACTATCTGAGAACTATCCAACCAAAAAACTCTGATGTAAAATGTTTTTTTTTAGAATAAGAAAAAAGAATGTTGATCAATTGGCACTAGCCTTAACAGAACTTGGTGGTCATAGATTTAACTCTGATGTTGGTCATATTTACTGTTTTCTCTATCATCAGCTGTTCTTTGATCATCTTCACTGGTTCTGATCATCTTCACTACATGGTATGGAGACAGCCCTTGTTTTGTGGATGAAGGCTTATCTCAAGATTGCTCTGTTGTCTACAGGAAAAGCATATGCACATTGTGTCATATGACTGATTTGGCCATTAAAAACATTTTAAAAATTCACAGAAAAAGAGCACTGAATGCTGTGCAGCTCTTTGAGAGTGCAAACTACAAAACATATAAGAGCATTGAAAAGGATGGGTGTGAGGGCAAAATTAGGATTCTTCCTTTAAACCAAATAATTGCTTTTGAAAAGGCTTTGAACATTACGCCCACCAGTGAGAATCTACAGGACTGAATTGTCATAAGATTTAACATTCTTTCTTTTTTCTTTACAAAGAAATGTTTAAAATGTATGTATAAGATAATTGTAAAAAAAATCAAAATTATGCTAGAAAGACACAATTTCTATCAATGGAGATAGTTTATATACGGTTCACAGTTTGTTGCCATAGAGATGCAAAACTCTTGTTCCCCAATCTCAATGATTTGAAATGAATATGGAATTTATTATTATAGCCCAAAGCAAAAAGAACTTCAAAAGGCAGCATTTCTTCTGATGAAAACACTGAATTCCCCTTCCATCTTGGCTACCTATTAACTATCTGCTACCCTCTAGCTACGCTAATAGCGTTTAAAAGAATATGTGACCAAAGAAAGAATCAGGAAGCTTTCTGATCATCTTGGTGACAATGTGGAGTTATCTCTGAACTTTCTCATTTTCAGAATGGTGGAAGAATCGTGCAAAGACTTCCTTTGCTGTAAAGTGTGAAATTGCAGCACATCAGCTCCTCCTTCTTGAAGTGCTACAGCTCTGCTGAATTTCAGGACACACCTTTTCCTCATTGGCAGGATTTCTTACCTGCCTTTGCTTCTGAGTTCTCAATTTCTAATAGCACTTAGACTTATATACCGCTTCACAGTGCTTTACAGCCCTCTCTGAGCAGTTTACAGAGTCAGCATATTTTCCCCAAAAAGCTGGGTCCAACCTTGGAAGGATGGAAGGCCGAGTCAACCTTGAGTTGGTCAGGATCGAACTACCCTGCTGGTGGTCAGCAGAAGTAGCCTGCAGTACTGCCTTCTAACCACCATGCCACCATGGCTCATGGTAGGAACGCTTACTGTACGTGCATTTCTTAGCTGCTTTCTGTACCTGTAGGGTTCAGCCTCCATGTTCTGAAGTCAAACACCTCCACAAGGTAATTTGACCAGTTTTATTTTGGTGGTTTTATTTGACACCATCAGGGAGTGATGTGGAAGTGCCCTCAAAATGATGCTACATGCACGCTTAAGTACAAAGACACGTTTAATATCAGATCAGCTTTCAGTCCCAGCTAGGCATGCTGGTTGTAAGATCTCAAGATTGATCAAACAGAATACGTGACACAAGAGCCTTCTTGGTACCATATCACCTTTTCCTTTTTTCTTGGCACAACATGAGTAGAAAGTCATCAGGTTCTTTACAATATTGACTTATCTGTTCAGATACTTAAACAATCAGAATTCTGCCAAAGCATACAAACGGCGCTTCCTCTATGCTGTATCTGCAGTGTCTTCCTTGCAAAGGAGATTGGAATACAGCCATTTTCTTGAGAGCTTGATTGCTCTACAAGTCTGAAATTAACCATCTGCCTGCTGGCAATAGTGATGCCTTTGAGAAAATGCAGGTGTATCTATGACAATAAGTAGCTGCTATTGAATTTGCAAATAATTAATCAGTGGTTCCTAGTAAATTATCTTATCGCTAGCAAAACCTGGATCTTTTTTCTTGGGTTTTCAAATCCTTGTTTCTCTCTAGATATCAGTGCAGATGAGACAGATCCTACACTGCATTATCACCCCATCTGGTAATCGTGGATTCTTTTTGGTCTTGAATCATCTCGAAGTAGTGTTCCTTAAGCAGCTGAAACTCTGTAATTCCCTCTTTGCTTGTTAGCTATATTCTTTCTTCCTATCCTTCTCCAATTTTCCCAGTCTCCTGGCACCTTCTTAGTCCATTTATACTTCTCTCCCTGTGAAAGTTTATGTGTCTATAAATCCTCTGTATTTGTTTTTTACTCTCTCTTTCAGTCACATGTGGGAAGAAATATTCATCTGGTTCAGTTCCAAGTTGGGAGAAAGACATTGGAAACATGGAGGCTGATTGGAAAGATGGTTTATTGATGAAGCTGAACCACATGTGATTCTGCGCAGCTGACCAAATGGAGATGAGGGTGGGTGGGTTTTTATACCTTCTTTTTGGCTTTGTATCTGAGCTTCCTGTTCTTATGCAAGCACATGTCCTTTAATATTCTGTTGGCTGTTGTCAGATTCCTATGGGGTCATGTAGGGGTTATATAGGGGTCACAGCTGGCTTTATAGGCAAAAGAGGAAATGCAAATCCTTGGTGCTTGTCTGAGCTAACCTTATCAACCTCTGGCTTATTGTTTCTGTGACTTTGAAGTTTGGACTGCAGTGAAAGGACTTGTGTTTCTGAAAGGGTGTTGGGCAATTCCTATTATGGCTAATTGGCTTTTGTCCTGTGTTGGATCTTGGGTGAGGGGCTGCTTCTAATCCTATCACTTTGCTTTTGTTAGCTGTTAAACTTTGCTGCTAACAATTTCAAAATATCCCGTCTGGAATGGATTTCTGCCTGCAGTATTTGCTTTGCTTATGAATAGAGCCATCAGTGGCTCACATGGTAAGACGGTGGGCCTGTGCACCACTGAGGTCGGCAGCTCAATTCCTGTGAGTGAACAAGAAAGGACAAGAAATGCCTACCGGCATTTGGGGGTCCCGCAGATAAAGATAACATCACCCGAAAAAGTTCCTTTCACAGAGGCATCCATCAATGATCCCAGGCTAACATGTGCCATACATTAAAAGAAAAAAAAGAGCCATCTAGATAATTGGCTTCTTCTTTCAGTAATCTTTTTATCTCTTAAGTGCTGGCATCTGCTGTGGGCTATTAAGAAAGACTTGTGGGGGTGCTTCCTGCCTCTAAAAAACATATTTCTCCATTTCTCATTCGGGGAAACATAATATTCTGCCTTTTTAATATTCCTCAAAATATTTCATTCTTCTGGGGGTGCTGATTTTCTACACACATGTATAGTTTGTATGTCTGGGATGTCACATGGCTGGATGGTAAATGATATTTACCTTCTCCATTCTATCATACAGTTCCTGATACAAATTAATTGCAGTAGTTCTTCAATATGGATAAGTCCTTTTTGCATTTTTGAATCTGGCAGGTTGCAAAACTAATGGATTCAAACTCTATCCTGTTCAGGGACTGATTCAGGGACTGACTAAATTCAGTTCAATCCTGACAACTTGCTGATATATCTTCAGTGATTTTCAGAAGACAGGCAACCGTTTCTGCTTCATAAAAAACAGTAGTTTTCACAAATTTTCCTCAGTTGAATTTGGCATAGAGCAAATGTCACTATTAAACAAAAAAAGGCAAAAAGAGTACAGAGCCATCAGTTGAGCAAAAACAGCAGAGCTACAATGATAGCAATCTGATGTATTTTCCATTTCACCCAGGATATTCGATATCAATATTTTACACCAATTTGTGATCTGGATTTCTTTAATTTCATGCTGATGACGGTTCCTTTCTGATTTCTTTAGTTTATCAGAAACTATCAGTTTTGTTGTTTTAGTTTTAATCTCAGTGGCTCTGAAGACTTGGTGGGAGGTCTGTTTTCCCATTGGCAGAAATGGTTAGCTTCCTCAGATTCCTTGGTTCAAGTCAACCATAACCATCTTCATATCATTTAAAAGTTCCATGTCCTGGATTCACTTCCCTAAGCCAGTTGCTATAGCAAAAAAACAACCACTGTCCCAAATATTGGAAAAAGTGACTGGTTGCAAATTTGCTAATATGGTATCATTTATAATACCCTTAGAGAATATCAATACTTCCATTTACAATGTTTTTTTCAGAGAAGCATCCTTCTCTTATTAAATAGCTCTTTATTTCAGCAAACTCCAAAAACAATTATGAGAAATGTGCAGATGATACTAAGCTGGCAGGAATAGCTAATACTCAAGAAGATAGGCTCAAGATCCAGATGGATCTTGACAGACTAGAACACTGGGCCGTATCTAACAAAATGAAATTCAATGTAGAAAAAAGTAAAGTCCTACAGTTAGGCAAGAAAAACCAAAAGTACACATATAGACTGGGTGAAACCAGGCTCAATAGCAGTAACTGTGAGAGAGATCTTGGAGTCTTAGTGGACAACCAGCTAAATATGAGCCAGCAGTGTGCAGAGGCAGCCAAAAAAGCTAATGCAGTCCTAAATTGTATTGACAGAGGGGTACAATCAAGATCAAGGGTGGTACTAATACCATTCTATAAAGCCTTAGTAAGACTACACCTAGAGTACTGCATCCAGTTTTGGTCACCACATTATAAAAAAAAGTTGTTGAGACTCTAGAAAAAGTACAGAGAAGAGCAATCAGGATGATTAGGGGACTGGAGGCTAAAACATACAATGAACAGTTGCAGGAACTGGGCTTGGCTAGTCTAGTGAAGAGAAGGACCAGGGGAGACAGGATAGCAGTCTTCCAATATTTGAGGGGCTACCACAGGGAGGAAGGGGTCAAGCTATTTTCTAAAGCTCCTGTAGGCCAGACAAGGAATAATGGATGGAAACTGAACAAGGAGAGATTTAACCTGGAAATAAAGAGGAACTTTCTGACAGTGAGAATAATCAACCCATGGAACAGCTTACCCTCGGAAGATGTGGGAGCGCCATCTCTTGAGACTTTCAAGAAGAGATTGGACCACCATTTGTCAGAAATGGTGTAGGGTCTCCCACTTGGGCAAGGGTGTTGGACTAGATGACCTACAAGGTCCCTTCCAATTCTGATTATCTGTTATCTGTTATATTCCTAATCTTTACCCCTTTTTTCCAGCCATTGATAAAATAAATTTCATGTTTGGACAGACTTCAATGTAAGTCTGTCCATTTCTGCACAGCCTAATATCTTCTAAATTATTTATTCATCTAGTGGTAGAGGGGAAACCTTGTTATTGTGGTAGTTCAGAAGATGGACTCTTGATTGTATGATATTCTTACTGGTTGGTTGACTGAAAAGAGTGGGTACATTGATAGGGTCATGATTCCTACCAATCCTGAAATTTAATCATGAGTCAATTACAAATAATTCCTTTCTTTAAAGGATGACCTCTGACTTGCCAAATAGCACATTAAGGGGCGCATCAAGGGATAGGGAAATGGCACATTAAAGGGAAGGGGACAGAAGCATTTTTCTGTCTTGATACATAGTACCCTAAATCAGAGTACTATACTTTTACAGAGATACTTATGATAGAACACACACTGATAATTATTATACAAATGGATTATGCACATCATTCTGTTGGTATCCATTCACTTAAACTCTCCACCAACCCTCAATATTAAACAAAACTTCCACAAAAAAAACGGAAACTAAAATGGGCAAAATCTTGTGAGATCACCAAATCTCATGAGAACTGTGTATTTTCACCAGAACTCTTCATCAAGTACACTGAAACCATTTAAGATTTTTTTTCCTCATCTGAGATCATATGCATATCCTGAAATCTCACAATCTGAAATCCGAATTTGAAATCTCTTGGGTTGTTTTCATTTTTTGGCATCTTCACCAAAACACTGTGAATAGCATCTAACCCAGAACACCTTTCCCAACTAATTATATGCAACAACAAAAGATCTCAGTATATTTTAGAAGAGGACCTATTTATTATTCTCTGGCTGCTCCAACCTTCTTGCACGCAAAGGCTGCATTTTACTTCCTGGGTTCTGATTATCACCAATGCTTGAGCCCTTGGTTAATGATAGGTCTCCCATCCTATTTCAAGCATGCAGAAATCTGCCCTTGTTTATCCTGTAATGAAAACAATACACTGCCTATTTCTGTTTAGGAATTTATTTCTGTTTAGTTGCCTCTGTGGACAGAGGAAATATTAGGTCTTCCTTAGACATTCCTGTTTGTTGCCATAACAGACTCCATAGATGATTTGTTGGAGCTGTAAAGCAAGGATGGCTGATTGCCCAAAGAAGAACAAATGACGGTAATTATATTTCTTCAGTAGTTTCACAGCAGTGGATCGGAAGGGATGGCAGAGTTTTTCTGCACACAACATACTTCAGTTCTATTCCTGCCTTTTTTCCCTCCCTCCATATTGCACACTGCATCCCACCCCCAACCCCCCCAAAACTAGGCTTTTATTACAGCTATTTGCAAATAATGTGATTCTATCAGGAAATTATAGTTTGGGCACTCACATTTATTTCTGGTGCTACTGCTACCAAGCTGTGAGAGCATGTTGTTGAAAATGCATTTTCTTTTCATATTGTCGTGCTTCCAGAACAGTTTCAGTATGCAGGAGAGAAAGAGGGAAAAAACAGACAAGCTTGTAAGGACAGCATGCTATAATTTAAGACTACTACACAACTGAAAGAAAGGTGTTAATTCCCCCCCCCACACACACACACACTGATATAGTGGTAAAAGATGTTCAAATGTACTCTGTGTAAGTCCATAGATCCTTGTAATCTTCTCCAAAGGTGACGAGCATTGAAATAAGACAGTCTTGAGTGCTTTGGTGGGATTCAAAAATTTTTACTACCAGTTCTGTGGGCATGGCTTGGTGGGCGTGGCATAGCTTGGTGGGCATGGCAGGGGAAGGATACTGCAAAAATTTCCATTCCCTCCCCACTCCAGGGGAAGGATACTGCAAAATCCCATTCCCTCACAGCCCACTAACCTGCTTTCCAGCTCCATTCTCCTGTTCAGGGCAACAAAAGATGACCCAGCCAATCAGCTGGGACTCAGGAGGCAGAGAATAGATGGGGGCGGGGCCAGTCAGAGGTGGTTTCTGAACTACTCAAAATTTCTGCTACCGGTTCTCCAGAACTGGTCTGAACCTGTTGAACACCACCTCTGCTTGAGTGACACCATTCTGGAGCCTGATCCCAGGTTGAGCATTTACAACAGTTTTTCTCAGTGTTGGTAACTTTTAGCTGTGTGCATTTCAACTCTCAAAATTGCCCTGCCAGAATTCTGGAGTTGAAGTCCACCCAATTTAAAATTGCCAAGGTTGAGAAACACTGATCTACAAGTTAACTAGTGGTAGCCAGCTGTAAGTTGGCATGATACAAGTAGTAGTAGGTTCACCCCACATGTTAACCGAGCCTTATAAATGAAGGCAGATATATGTGTTCCAGGATAATGTTGCAGGATCCAATTGGATCAGTCACTGGGACCATATATGTCTTCCAAGCTTTGAGGCTGTGGCTAGAGCCTATCTTCAGGGAATTTCTCTCTAGCAGAATATAGATACCTGGCCAGTCTATATGTAATGTAGTTTATTACCAAGTTGCTAGGACTCTACATGACTAATGGATTAAATATACTTTTTAATCCAGTCTTGACAAATGCAAATTACTTCTTAAATGTTTTCGACAAATGCAAATTACTTTTTGAGAGGCGATGAGTACTTGTCTAAGTGTAAAATCTGATTGAAAAAAGGCAAAATGTACCTTCATAGCAAGTAACAACAATGTAATGGTTTTTATAGAGCAGTGTTTCTCAACCTCAACAACTTTAAGAAATATGAATCAACTCCCAGAATTCCCCAGCCAGCATGGTGGCTGGGGAATTCTGGAAGTCGAAGTCTGCACATCTTAAAGTTGCTGAGGTGGAAAAACATTGCACTGGACTAGACATTCTGAGCACAGAGTAATTCATTTTCAAAATTAAATTATACCCTTTTAGAAGAAAACAAAACTTTGGTAGGAAAAAAAAACCCTTGAAGATGCCATTGCCTTGCTCCTAACATTTCATTCAGAAATGAGAATTACAGCTTCTTGTCTCTACTTGAAATGTTTGAGCAGAAGTAATTTTTCCTGCAAGTGGCATTTTGTAATAATTACATGCTGCTTTGGCGTCTTGGCAATAATTATCATCATGACCTTCAAGAAAATGGCTCATTTTATTAAGAAAAAAAATGAAAAACATTCAGTGCTGTTTTTTGGGTAATGCAAAGAATAAATAGAAAAAAAAAGCAATGCAATATACCTCCCAACTTGATATGCTCCAATATGTTGGATTACAATTTCCATAATTCCCTGCTGGAATATCAATGAGAATTGCAGTCCTGAACCTGAGTTGCACATGGATGTGTATTTCCAGAAATCACTTACTGTGAACAATGTGTAAATATTACTTTGAAATAATTTATGAGTACAAATATTTATGTGATATTAATGTGATTGCACTTTAGGGGCTCAGAAACACAGCCATATTTATAGTCATTCTTCCTTAGTTTTATTAATTTTATTAGGTTTTTTTAAATTAACTTTTAATTAGTTTCTACAAGAATTTTTCAGAGAAAGGAGAAGGAAATAGTACTGAGAGAAATCCACATGCTGTTAATGGGAATATACATATCCAATGTAAGCAATAAATTATGGGTGAACAAGCAAAAAAAATCTCAGAATCAACAAGTCTAAAACATGTGGGCAACACATTGCAATACTCGATTCAAAACGTAAAGTACTCAAAACATTTCATACTCAATTCTACTCAAAACATGTCTCTGTTCAATTGTAATAATATTTGGTTAATTAAATTAAATTCAATTAGCAAAAATAAAAGCTACAAATAATGAACAGTATATTTATAATATACTATATTATATAATAATAATACTGGTAATGATAAGTAGATTATATGTCAATAGCAATAGCACTTAGACTTATATACTGCTTTACAATGCTTTACAACCCTCTCTAAGCAGTTTACAGTCAGCATATTGCCCCCAACAATTTGGGTCCTCATTTTACCCATCTTGGAAGGATGGAAGGCTGAGTAATCTTGAGCCTGGTGAGATTTAAACTGCCAAATTGCAGGCAGCCGGTAATCAGCAGAAGTAGCCTGCAGTGCTGCACTCTAACCACTGCGCCATTGTGGCTCATTATGTCTAATTAAATAATAAACTGTAGAATCCAAATTTCAGATGTGGCACAATTCCATTTACAGAACTGTAGAAATGGTTTCCAAATAAGATTGAACTATACAAGATTTAATTTTCAAATAGGAGGTTATTTTAGAGATCCATATTCCCACACTTCGCTGAACCATTTTTCCAAGGAAGGATAGACTCTTGCCCAATAAAAAGCATATAAAGTCCTTGAAGCTGTATAATACGTGTATTGGCAGTTCAATGTATTTTGAAGAAAAGTTATGATTTAGTGATGTTTAGTAAAAAAATACCTCACCATAGAATGGAATTATGACTTTCAAAATTTGTTCCATTTTACAATGAATCATATTCCAATATTGTTGAGTTTTGCAGTTCTCGTCACAACATAAAGAAGGATCCAATCTATTCACTGCATTTCCAGCTTGTCTAATTTTAGCAATTATGGTTGGAATAATGTATCAATGTAAAACATCTTATGTTCAATTCTCTCTAGCTATACTGTCAGGAGTAAATTTAATATTATTTTTTCCACTTCTCTGACAGTATTCAAAATGCATCCATTTTATCATACAATCTTTGAGTTGTTCAGCTTCTGAGTTATATTTACTAATATATTATAATTTGTGCCCTGTAAATGTTCAATACTATGAATTGTAAGATTTTCAGATTCATTCACATTTCTCAATATTCTTCGGTGTTTCCTTAATTCTTTTGCTTCTATGCTGCTGATTGGAGAGTACTGAAACCAATTAAGAACGGAAGAGGACTGGTGGAAGACTCAGTTGGTCTTAATATTTCCCAGTTAATATTAAAATTTTGCAATGTACACATATTTTATTCTGCAGGATCCAATCTGGGTTGATCACCAGGACCAGAGGTTTAGTCTTCTGAGCTTTTAAACTCTTGCTGGAGCCTATTCTCAGAGAACCTCTCTGTACCAGAACCAGAGGTGGTATTCAGCAGGTTCTGACCAGTTCTGGAGAACCAGTAGCGGAAATTTTGAGTAGTTTGGAGAACTGGCAAATACCACCTCTGACTGGAGATTTTACAGTATCCTCCCCTGCCACACACAACAAGCCACGCCCACAAAACCGGTGGTAAAAATATTTGAATCCCACCACTGACCAGAATGTACATTTTTACTCAACACCTTTTTTAGTCCTTTTCTCATTATAAATATAGATATCCAATAAAATTAAAAAGAGGAGAAAAAATAAATCTGCATTAACTCTTTTTCTATCCCAAATCCTTAATAAGTTATTTAAGATTATGAAGTCTTTTGAACTTTACTTCTCTGTATGTCAACTCAGATATATTTATGCAGCTCCTATAAAAGGCTTGTAATGCTTCCATTGAAGTGCTGAAACCATAAAGAAATATAATTGGAAGCAATCAATCTTTTATTCTGTTCATTCCATAATTGATAAGCTAACAATTTGCCTGGTTTCTTATCTTTTTCAAAGGATTTTTGTCTGGTAAATTTAAATTTGAGATACTGGCTAAATAGATGTTAAACTAATCTGTCTCTTTACAAATCAGATTTTTAGGTGTCTGATACATGGGCTGAATATAGTTGGCACACTGGGTATTGGATGTTATTAATAGCATAATATCCAAGGAGCTAAGTTTGTATTATCCTACAAATTAGAACTCTCTAGAAATGAATAATTAAGAACCAGGCAGGATCACTTTTATCGCATTTATTCCACTCACATTTGTATTTGGCCTGCCCATTTTCTTGAGTCTGTAACTCAAGACCAGATTTAATATTATTCTCTATCGAGTATTCTGGACTGATATAGTTTGGACATGCCTCTTTCTGTCTGACAATTCATCAAGCAGCTGAGGAAGACTTCACTCAACCTCCCTCAAGACTAAGCACTCCAAACTCCCTCAGTCTCTCTTAAGAGAAGTATACAGTCCACAGATCATCTGTACTACTTATTGTCAACTCATAAAATATTTCTATGGTCATTTTAGAGTTGGCCTCAGAAAGGGAGGGGGGAAAGTGGTTTGAAAGAGCAGTGTGGCAGCTTGGAAATCAAAAGTGCATTCCATACATAGTTTTTCAGTAACTAGGTGACTGAAGTTTCTGCCGTGCAAAAATCTAACTGGAGAACATGATTGATGACTCTTGGCTATGGATGTGTCTCATTGGAGAATATGAATTATGATACACCCAGGAGGGTGGGGGAAAACCAGGGTCAAGGGTGACAATGAATTATTTGTCTCAGAGTTGGTTACACCAAGGCAGTGCCAGACATGTTAAATTCCAATAAATCCTTTGAAGTTTTGGAAGTTTGGCTTGAGACTCATGAATTCATTGGAGTAACTGCCGGAATCCTGACACTCAAACAATTTAATTATTTATTGTCTTGCAGGTGTTTCCCACCATTAAAAGTGAGGTTGTTACTGTTAAGTTTGGGAAAAGAGAGGCTGAACCAGAGCATGAGTGCAACAATACTTTATTATAACAATAAAGGACTGACCGTGCTTGCCAAGCCTGGAACTGGCTCGCAGCGATCAGCAACTGGTTGGACCCCGCAGCCTGCTTTTATAGCTGGCTGCTGGGGAGAACCAACCAATGAGTGAAGGGGAAGAACGCCCCCGTAAAGTGAATGGACCTGAGTGAGAACTCCTAGAGTTCCCAGGACATAACACCCCTTCCCCCCAGATGCGAACACGCATAGTCTTTGAGGTAGGCAGGAGGTTTATGTTGGCGCCCGGAGCGGCGCAACTCTGGGATGTTGTCTGTCTGTTCAGGACCTGTCTGGGAAGGCAGAGCCAGTAAAGTGTCACCAACGTGCCCCTCGGTTCGGGCAGGCCCGGGACTCGTAGGGTTGGTCACTGGGGACGTGCTCCCGTTGACTGGATCGGACTGGTCAGCAGACTGGACGCCGCTGTCCGTGTTCGGGGTTTCTGGAATGTCTGCTGGTGTAGGTTGGTCCCTGGGAACGATGTTGATGTGGGGTTGATGCTGAGGTCTCCCTCCGTTTGGTAATTCTGGGTCCCTGCTAGCGAGGGTGCTGTGACGCCTACGCAGCTGGTCTAGGTGCCTTCTCCAGACACGGCCGTCCTCCAGTCTGACTTGATACGACCTGGGTCCTGTGATGGCCACGATCTCGCCCGGGATCCACAGGGGGTCTCCAGCGAAGTTCCTCGCGAATACCGGCTCCTGTAAGATAAAATGTCTAACCCCCGATGTGGAAGCGAGGGGAGAGTCAGGGCAGTATTGAGGGTGAAGTCTGTCCAATACAGTCCTCAGGCGCCTGCCCATCAGGAGCTCAGCTGGGGACTTATTGGTGACTGAACATGGCGTTGAGTGCTGGCTCATCAGGAAACGCGAGAGTTTGTGGTGCCAGTCGTCCTTGCTGAACCTAGCCAGGGCTTCTTTAGTGGTCCTGACGGCTCTTTCAGCCAAACCGTTACTGGCAGGATGAAACGGGGCTGTGAAAATGTGGCGGATGCCCAGGTTGGCAGCAAAACGGCTGAACTCGGTTGATGCGAACTGTGGGCCATTGTCGGAGACAATGGAGTCCGGTAGCCCGTGTGTTACAAACAGGCGGGTTAGTACTTTGGTAATTGCTTGTGTGGTGGTCGTGGATAGCTGGGCTACGTCAATCCATTTAGAATAGGAATCCACGACCACTAGGAACATTTTCCCATGCAACGGGCCGGCCAGGTCGATGTGAATTCTGGACCACGGAGCGTTGGCGCTCTCCCATTTAGTAGGGGTGGCAATAGGAGGAGCTGGACGGGACTCCTGGCAAATGTTGCAGGAACTTACCCATCTGACGACGTCCTCGTCGAGGCCCGGCCACCATACGTAGCTGCGTGCTAATGCCTTCATTCTAACGATGCCAGGGTGTCCCTCGTGCAACGCCTCCAGAACTCGGGTACGCAGTGAGGTCGGGATGACCACTCGAGTGCCCCACAGTAGACAGCCCTGCAAACTGGATAATTCCTGCATGCGGGTCTTGAAGGGTGTGAATTTGTTTTCAACATTACCACCCGGCCACCCCTCCTCACCCAGTCCAGCACCTGGGCGGCGTTTTGTCTGCCTTGGTTTTAGCAGCAATGTCGAGGGCAGTGATGGGGAGGTCCAATTGGGTGACCTCAAAAATAGCGTGGACAGGAGCAGGGTCTTCAGCTGGAGCTGGCAAGGGACAGCGGCTGAGAGCGTCAGCGTGGGACAAAGTTTTACCTGGGCGGTGTATGAGTCTGTAGGAGTAGGCTGCTAGGAAGAGGGTCCATCTCGTCATTCTAGGAGAAAGGACTTGAGGGGTCTGTTTGTCCCCAGCTAGTAGACCCAGGAGGGGCTTGTGGTCCGTGACCAGCTCGAAAAAATGGCCAAAGAGAAATTCGTGAAATTTTTTCACTGCTGCAACAGCTGCTAGAGCTTCCTTATCGATCTGGCTGTAATTACGCTCTGTTGCAGAGAGCGTCCTGGAGAAAAAAGCAATGGGAGCCTCGGAGCCATTGGGAAGCCTGTGACTTAATACTGCCCCGATTCCAAAGGGGGAGGCGTCTGCTGCCAGCACTAATGGAAGGTTGGGGTCGAACTGAATAAGTACCGCCTCTGACGTGAGTAGTGATTTGACGGCGTGAAAAGCAGAGTCTTCTTTGTGACCCCAGTGCCAAGGTGATTTTTTATCCAGTAATCTGTGTAGGGGTTCTGCCACTGATGCTTTATGGGGCAAGAAGAACGCGTAAAAGTTCAATAGCCCCAAGAAGGCCTGTAGTTCAGTTTTGGAGGTTGGAGTGGGTGCCTCGTGAATTGCCTTAACCTTGGACTCCAGGGGGTGAATGCCTGAGGCGTCAATTTTATAACCCAGAAAGTCCACCTGTCTAGTGGCAATGGCGCATTTTTCTTTTTTCAATTTGAGGCCATGCTGTCTGAACCTCTCTAATACTGCTCGAACTCTCTGGAAGAGTTGGGGTCTGTCCCTGGCCGAGACTAAAATGTCGTCGAAGTAGGGTACTACACCAGGGAGGCCCTGCAAAATCCGCTCCATGAGGGATTGAAAAATGCCTGGGGCAACGCTTACGCCAAATTGGAGACGCTTACATCGGAAAGCACCCCTGTGAGTGACAATGGTCTGGAGTTCCGCTGTTTGGTTGTCAACAGGGAACTGTTGATACGCTTGAGACATGTCCAATTTGGCAAAAATGCTGCCAGGTTCAAAAGTGTGTAATAAATGCTGAATGACGGGCACTGGGTAAGCGCTAACTTGCAGAAACTTATTGATTGTGGTCTTGTAGTCCGAGCAAATTCTCAGGCTACCGTCTTTTTGAGGGGTGTGACAATGGGCGTCTCCCATTTGGCGAAATCTGTTGGCTCAATGACCCCTTGTTTTAACAGTTTATCCAATTCCGCATCTAGTTTTGGCCGAATAGCGAATGGGACCCTACGCGGTTTTAGCCTGATTGGGACCGCCTGGGGTCGACTGAAAATGAGATAGGGGTACCGTTATAACACCCCAGCTCATCGCTGAATACATCTGAGTAATCAGCGAATAAGGAGTCAGTGTCAGAGGTTGAGACAGCATGGACTCCTGATAGCCCTAGGCCGAGATGGGGAAACCAATCGAGCCCCAATAATGTAGGGAGATTGCCGTTAACTACCACTAGAGGTAGGTGACCTTTAAAAGCTCTAAAATTGACAAGGAACTTGCCTCTGCCGATTACAGGAATGGTCTTCCCTGGTAGTCCTTCAGGCTAAACTGGCACTTCTGGAGCCGGCTAGTTGATAGGCTGGGCTGGAGCCTCTTGAGGGTGTTCCACGAGATAATTGAGAGCGCTGACCCTGTGTCAACCTCCATGCGGCACGGTTTACCTTCTAACAAAACGGAGAGAGAGATTTTACTAACAGTGTGGCAAGTGCGCTTGGCATGGTGGTGAGTGCGACAGTTCAATACTTGCCTCTGCTGTCCAGAGTGTGAGAAGGTGGGGTGTCTTTGTGCTGAGTTTTGAGAGGCTTGGCAGACTCTCGCGATGTGTCCCCTTTTATGGCAGGTATTGCAGGTGGCTCCTTTGAATTTGCAGGTGGCCCTCAGGTGAGATCCACCACAGGCTAGGCACAGGGTGATGTGTTTGGGTGGCCCGATGTTCTCTTGTTTGGCTCCTACCTGCGGGTGCCTGGCGTTGGAGAGGCGGTGGACGTCGTTTTCATCACTAAGGGCTTCCTCTGCTACCACCTCCTCAGAGTGGACTGGAACTGCCGTTAGCTTGGGAGTCGGGCCATGAATTTCGGTGGCTGAGTGAGCTGCCAGCTCCGCTGCCAAGGCCTCCTCGACGGCCTGTGCGAGGTTGAGGTCTCTTTTAGCGAGAAGGCGCCTTTGAAGGTGGAGGTCCTTGACCCCGCAGACCAGTTGATCGAGGAGCATGTCCTCCAGGTAGGTTCCAAACCGACAATGCAGTGCTGCTGTTCTGAAGGCGGCCATGTACTGATTGATGGTCTCCTTGTCTGATTGTTTCCTCATATGGAAGGTGAATCGCCTGGCAATCTGTGAAGGCCTGGGAGAATAGTGGTTAGTGAGAATTTCAAGCAGTTCAGACCAAGGAACGTTTTTCAACTCACGTGGAGCCACGAGGGCTGTGGTAGTATCGAAGACGGTGGCTCCACAGTAGATCAGGAAATACGATTTTTTCCGATGCTCCCCAGCATCAGCCAGCCCAATTGCATCGATATAATGGTTGAAGCGGTTCTTGTAAGATTCCCACTTCTCCTCATCCGGCTTGAACGCTGGGAAGACTGGATTGGAATTCATGGTGAATGGAACCGGTAGAACAACCTGTGGACAAATCTCTCTGGGGCAGCAGCAAAAGGTTCTAGTGCCTGTGGCAGGCAAGTGATTTCAGCTCTGGAGAGGCTTTTCGCAATCCTCTCTCTCTCTCTGGGCTAGCACACGGTTTGGCTGTCAGCCGTTGGCAGCGTTTGAATTCGTGCCTGTGTGGGCATCAGTGACTTGACTACAGCAAGCGCTGTACCTTTTAGGTTTGAAATTCAAATGACAGCCGTTTGAATTTCACGCCCAAACCCAAACGAGCGGCTGCGGCTCGCAGCGCTTCACTTTTCCTGTAGCTGGGCTAACAAGCGGCTACAGACGCTTCTAACTTTCGATTCTGACCGCTCTCTCTGGCTGCGGATCAGCGTTCACTTCTTAGTGCTTGCTGACCGCTCTCTCTGTCAGCGGATCAGCGTTCACTCTTTTTGTTTGCTGACCGCTCTATCTGGCTGCGGATCAGCGTTGCTCTTATCGCCGGCCGATCGCTCTCTCTGGCTGCGGATCGGCGGCTAGTGACTCAGCGGTTGCATGGTGCTTCTGGTAGCCATCCCACCTTCGTCGCCAGTGTTAAGTTTGGGAAAAGAGAGGCTGAACCAGAGCATGAGTGCAACGATACTTTATTATAACAATAAAGGACTGACCGTGCTTGCCAAGCCTGGAACTGGCTCGCAGCGATCAGCAACTGGTTGGACCCCGCAGCCTGCTTTTATAGCTGGCTGCTGGGGAGAACCAACCAATGAGTGAAGGGGAAGAACGCCCCCGTAAAGTGAATGGACCTGAGTGAGAACTCCTAGAGTTCCCAGGACATAACAGTTACTGTTGCTTTGCTGTCATTTAAACTTAAAATAAACTGACTTACTTTTGTTTCAACCTCTTTACATCCATACATTTTATATTATTTGTTATATTTTATATTTTTCTATTGTACCATAGTATCACTATAACCTGCACTTAAAACAATATATTTATTTGCTTATTTACTTCTTTGAATTGGATTTTTTTTGAATCTGTCTAAAAATCTGGTACTTAATACTGTTAGGAAAATGTTAATGGAGCTATGTGAACTTAAGTTTGTTTTTTCCCCCCTAAGTTTGTTTCTTTGTTTACTAAGTTTAAGGAATTGGTGCATAATATAAAAATAAGTCTGGCTAATCTCCCTCTAGTTGTGCAAAAGTTTTGCTTTCAGGCAGCCATTCTAAAAGCACAACTGATAGAAATCTAATAATTTAAGAAGGAATTTTCCAAGGCGATTTGGATCAGCCTGGAACCTACTAGGTTTTGGGGCTGCAACTCGCAGAATTTTGATCCAGGAATGATCTGGCATGCTCAGATCTTCTGAAATTTAAATACTCCACTTATTGAACTGGTAGGAGAGCTGTTGTAAAAGGACAATTTATTATTATTGCATGTGGTTTTTAATTATGTTTTCTTCAAAGAGCTTTAAATTGTTTTAAATTTATAGAGTTGTAGAATTAAAAATGTGCTTTGGACCTAAGTTAAATGTGCCTAAATACCATTGATAAAACTGTACCATAAAAACTGTGCAAACTTGAGGCAGAAATCAGCTCTAAATTGATTTCATTTAAACCTATTAACTTTATAATAGGCACAGAATCCACTTTATGGTACTTAGGATGGTTGTCAGGTGACAACTATTTTGGATGTTATCCTACAAACAACGGATTGGACAACATGTCCTACTTGCAGATAAACTCTTCTAACAAGGGAGGATAGAGTTAGCCCCTGAGCAGTAAACCATTATCCTCTCAAAATTTACTACCCATGGTTTATTTGGATGTGTCCTAAAGGAACAATGCTTCAGAGATCTATAGACATTGTTCATCTAATTTGGTTTAGATTTAGCGTTATGTCTGAATCCAACTTGCTGTGGCATACCTATGGTTCAACAAACAATGGCTGATGATATGCAGTATGTGAACCAACTATGCTGAGGTGCCCTGATGATATTAGTCTCTCTTTCAACAAACTATGCTTTGAAATCTTGCTGTTTTCCAACTATTTTGCCATCTGATATTCCAATATCGTATGAAAGGCATGAACAGTCCTGAAATCACATCCAGAAACCTGAGCCAGCAAAGACAAGAGGAAAGAGGAAAAAGCCACTGATCAGAACAAAGAACCACTCAGGTGCTTGAACAACTTAACACTGAGTTCTCCTTATGCAAAAGGATGTAATGGCAGAATGACCCAGCATCAGTGCTGGGATTCATCCAGTTTGCACCAGTTTGGGAGAACAGGTTGTTAACTTTCTGAGCAGTTTTATGATGACCCAGAGTGTCCCACAAATGTAACAAAAACCAAAACACAAATAAATGTTCTTTAATGCCTTCAACTTGGCTTCACTGTTCAATTGTTCACAGTTGGAGATTAAACTCTTTCCAAAATAACATTCTAAATGAAAGAAATACAGTCCAACTCAAAGAGCAGATAACGAAGCAATAAAAAACCAAAAACAAACTGCACTGAAGAAAGTTCCACGACAGACCAGGATAATTAATTACAAACTTCAAGAAGATAATCAGGTATAGTCCGTTGGAAGAACGCCAACCAGGATAAACCTCATCTAGGAATAAAACACTCTTTGTTTCCAGCGTTTGTTAGCATGCAGGTACAAACTCTTAAGCTGTTCTCACACCTGCATCCCATGAAGAAGATCAAGGCCCTCTCCTCCTGAATAGACCATGTCTTTTCCTTATCCTCTCCTCCCTGTGTGCCCTAGGATGGATAGGGGATGGGCCTAGGTCCTCCTCTGTCTGCTCAGCCAGCTTCTGCCCTTCCCCAGCCTCCTCCACAACCCGTGGAGCCACCCTTCCACTCTCTGTTGACTTTTCCTCCTCTCCCTCAGAGTCAGTCTCCACCAGGGGCATGACAAGTTTGGTGAACTGGTTGTTGGAAGAAATCAATAGGGCAGAGAACCAGTTGTTAAATTATTTGAATCCCACCACTGCCCAGCATTATAGTATCCCACACATCATTTTTTTTTACACATCCTCAGTGCTACTTCTAGCAGATCCAACTCCACACACTCCTACTATATCACCATGGAGACTGAAAATTAGGGGAAAAATGCATGAATAAAAAAGGATCTACTCCTACTATAGTATGGTAGTACAGTATTGAAAATATTTGACCTTCAGTTTTTAGAGTAATCCATTTTGTCAGTATGGCAAGCAAATGAGGCCCATTTATTTTCAAGAATATCTACATCCCCACTTCTTAAACTGATATAACTATGTCTGTTACCAAGGAGAGAAGCAATCTAGAAAGAAGGAGAAATTTTCTGACAGTGAGAACAATTAACCAGTTGGGAAAGCTTGCCTTCAGAAGTTGTGGGTGTTCCAACACTGGAGGTTTTTAAGAAGAGATTGAACAACCACTTTTCTGAAATGATGATATAGAGTTTCCTGTTTGAGCAGGAGGTTGGACTAGAAGACATCCAAGGTTCCTTCCAACTCTGTTATTCTGTTATGTTCTTAAGGTAAAGGTAAAGGTCACCCTCATACATATGTGTTAGTTGTTTCCAGCTCTAGAGGGCAGTGCTCATCTCCATTACAAAGCCAAAGAGCCAGCGCTGTCCGAAGTGGTCATGTGGCCGGCATGACTAAATACATGGAATGCTGTTACCTTTCCACTAAAGTGGTCCCTATTTTTCTACTTGCATTTTTACATGCTTTCGAATTGCTAGGTTGGCAGAAGCTGGGACAAGTAACGGGAGTTCCCTCTTTTACGCAGTGCTATGGATTCAAACCGCCAAACTGCTGACCAGCCACCGTGTCCCTGTTATGTCCTTAAACTGACAAAATTATGTCAATAGAATATTGAATACTTCTATTGAAATCCTATTTTGCTGACTTTGAGCATATTTATAACACCTGTGAAAAGTGAATGATCAAAATAGTATTTTTCCCCATACATTGCGGAATCTGATTGAAAAGATATATAATGTTATGCAGGGTTTTTTTAAGGAATGATTATTATTATAATTAGTTAAAAATAAATGTTTATTGGGAATTAAGATGAGGGAATTAGGGTATATTTTAACCACTGAGGTGACTCACTCAAATTAGTAAAAGGGGGGGGGGGGAACTTATGTTTTTCTTCTCATGTGTAAAATCTTTTATTAATTTAGAACTTATGGAAAGAATATGCGATGAAATTGCAAATCTGACAGATAAAAGAACTATTTAAATGAGAAAAGAGTATTTTGGAAAAGGTATTTTGGATAAAAGTATTTGTAATTATAAATTAGTCAGTTAATAAGGTAATATAGATTATTAAGAGGAAGGAGGGGCACTGATAATTTTTACTAGATGAATGCATATTGTTATTTTTATTTTTAAAAGAAATATTAATGTTTATATTTGAAATAATTGAATTGAAATGAGAGGATGTTTAGATTGAGACCAATATTAGAGATCAGGATTAATTTGTTTGTTCTTTTCTTCTGTAAAGGTTGGGAATAATAGAATTAAGTAAAAATTGGATAAGATAGGAAGTTGAATGTAAAAAATGAACATATAATTGTTGTCATATTTGCATGTACAAGTGGTGACCCGGAAATATGTTGTTCACTGAAAAGAGCTTTTTTGTTTTGTAATTCATGTGAAAAACTGAATAAAACTTGTTTTTTAAAAATAGTATTTTTCTCCTAGCATTTTCCTGCAAGGGTGGGGCCTCTCTCTTTTAAATCAAACAAGTGTTAATCTGTTGGTTGTGACAGGAATTGATCAATTGGCATGTTGCCTAACATTGTGGGCTGAGCAAGAGTGACTGGTTCAAAATAACCCATCCAGCTTTCATACCTAAAGTGGGACGAACTCACAGCCTCCTGGTTTCTAATCTGGTGTCTTAACCACTAAAACAAACTAGCTCTTGATCAAGGTGATAATTGCCAATGAATAACTAATGGGGAAAGCATTATAGTTTGATAAAAACCAAACTTGTGTTTTTGTAAACTGGCATATCTTTAACTCAAGTCCTTTCCAGTGCACAAATCACATTATGCTTCCACCTACAATACAGCTCTTAATTATGCAAGCATCTCTTCAGATGCTGTGCTCAATTTGACTATTCAAATAATGTAAGGCATTTGATTGTGATGTACATACATCAAACCTCTTTGCATAAATTCAGCTGGTTGTTGAAATTAAATACTTAGATTGCAGCAGTCTGAATTTCTTAGCAAAGGGATGCAGATTTCTTAATGTGGTTTTATAATGCAGTCCTATAGAAATTTATTTGGCAATAAGCCCTCAATGGAGTTCATTTTGAGAAAAATGCATAATATTAAAGTTGAATTAAACAATGCATGGGATGAACAAATAAGTGCAAAATCTCAAAGCAAATTGGATTTGAGCACTGTTAACAGTTATCTTAGAGAGTCAGTTTGGTGTACTGGTTAAGGCATCAAACTGGGATATGGTGAGTTCTAGTCCTGTCCCAGGCACTAAACCAGTTGGGGGATCTTGAGTCAGTCATTCCCTTAACCCAGGGGTCCCCAAACTTGGCAACTTTAGGACTTGGAAACTTCAACTTCCAGGATTCTCCAGCCAGCTATACTGGCTGGAGAATCCTGGAAGTTGAAATCCCCAAGACTTAAAGTTGCCAAGTTTGGAGACCTCTGCCTTAACCCATATGCAAAAGAAAGCAATAGCAAACCACTTCTGAAATCTAACCAAGAAAACTGCAAGGACTAGTCCAGGCAATCACCAGTAATTCACACTGACTCAAAGGCATAAATAGGTGATCCTCGACTTACAACAATTAATTTAGTGACTGTTTGAAATGTCTCACTTAGTGT
Organism: Pseudonaja textilis; assembly: GCF_049901715.1. Lineage (NCBI taxonomy): Eukaryota > Metazoa > Chordata > Lepidosauria > Squamata > Elapidae > Pseudonaja > Pseudonaja textilis. The sequence continues at coordinate 177,569,918 of NC_141992.1, read as the reverse complement.
TGTGGTTAGCCAGCAGCAGGTGCAGATGGCTGAGGAGAGCGAGGATTCAGATGAGGGGCCAGGACCATTAGGGAGTGGATTGCTGCCTTCAGAGATTGTGGAAGCTGGCAGCAGTGACGAGGAGGTTCCTGAGGAGCCTGTGCCAAGTGCGTGTATGTGTTGGGTATATGGATACACCAACCAGGTTTGGGTTGAATAAATATGTAAACCTAGGATTAAGTGTCTATGTAGCTTTAAGCAAGAAACTGCAATGTCATTGTGGGTGCGGTTGCAGGCAGCCATAAAGGTAGGAAGGGAAACGTAATAGACCCGGCTTCTGGATGCACCTGGTTCTGTTCCTGGTCTGCTGCCTGTGTGTTGGAACGTCTGCTTGCTTTTGGAGGCTACTGTGCCAGATACCATTTCAACTGAACACAAAGACTGTTTGCCTGGTGAGCTGTGGATTCAGCGTTGTCTTTGAGAGAAAGGTATCGGGAGGAGAAGATTTACAAGCAGATAAGGACATTGTATTTACTGTTTAAAAGACTAGGTAACTGGATTGATATACTGGATACTGACATATGGACTGAATGACACTTCTTAATCTCTGTGTGAATTAAATACCTATTTTAAAACCACAAACAGTGTTTTTGTCTCTAGTGTGTGTATACTCCTGGGCCCAGCCTCTCTCTCATTTGGCTGCCTGGCTTGACTGCTGCTGTGCACTTTGCTCGGGGGTTTATCCCCAAACACTAACATTGGTTATGGGCCCAGCAGTGAGCACAGTCTAACTAACCAGGATATAGCAGTGAGAGTTGGTGGGAGTTGCACATTACTGTAAATGTAAACTGTTTGTTAAATAGTTATTTTTCACAAGAGCAATGGCACAAGTAAATTTGCCAAGTCTGTCCATGATATCCAGACTAGATGGAACAAACTATGTTTCATGGTCAATGAAATGTAGTTTACTTCTACGAAGAGAAGGTTTGTGGAACATAATAACAAACCCACCAGATGTATCTAATTTAAATCCCAATGATGAAGAGGATTATAAACTGATACAGGACTATGAACGAAAGAATGAACAGGCTTTGTGCATCATAGGTCTCACCCTGTCTGACCAGCAACTCATTCATATCCGTGGAGTGGAAAATGCTGCAGACTGCTGGGAGAATCTCAAAAGGATTTATGTTCGAGACAGTGTAGGAGCTCATATCAATCTTACACGGAAGCTGTTTAGAACACATCTTGAGAAAAATGGAGACATGTTGACTCATTTAAACTGTATGAAAAGCATTTTTCAAGAATTGCAAGAAAAAGAGCTTATATTTAATGAGTTGCAACAAGTATACATCATATTGTCTTCTTTGGATCGAAGCTATGATGATTTTGTGACTGCATTAGAGGTGTTGCCAAAAGACAGTTTATCAGTAACTGAGATTACCGGCAGGCTATTAGAAGAAGCCAGAAGAAGGTTTGAACGTGACCAGCTGAGAGAAGATAAGCCTAATAAAGAAGAGAAATTATCTTCAAAGCTGGAAAGAAACCAGCTGTGTAAAGTAAAGCACCCGGAAGAAGAGAAGTTATCTTCAACGGCATACACAATTAAAAAGTGTTTTAATTGTGGAGGCAGAGGACATTTGGCAAGATTCTGCAGAAAAAGAAAAAGCCAGAATTTAAAGAAACCAAAGAAATCCTTTGAACTGGCCATGTTTGGCAATTGTGATATGAAGAATGATTTATGGGTGGTGGACAGTGGTGCATCCCACTGCATCACGAGAGATAAGACAAAGTTTATAAAAATGTCTACAAGTTCTCAACGTATATCACTCGCCAATGGTTGGCACCTCAAGGCCAAGGGTGAAGGTATTGCTTATTGTCCATGTTTAAACCAGAATATAAAAATGTTGTATGTACCACAGTTAAAGATGAACTTACTTTCTGTAAGAGTATTAGATAAACTAGGATATGTAGTTACATTTAAGGATAATAAGTGCATACTGGAAAGAGATGGCAAAAAGGTAACTGCAGCTTTAAATGGAACATTATATGTCTTACATGATAGTAAGAAAGGGGAGGCACAGACTGTATTTAATAATATCAAGCCTCATGATGAATGTATCCATTTATTGCATAGACGTTTGGGGCATGTGAATTTTAAAATGCTAAAACGTACAGTAGAGTTATCTGAAGGAATAAGGTTAAAGCACTGTGATAAGTATTTGCGTTGTAATGTCTGTTGTGAAGATAAGAGTAAAATAATGCCTGCAAATAGGCTAAATGGTTTCAAAACTAAAGAACCTTTAGAAGTAGTATTTGCAGACATTATTGGTCCAAAGAAACCCAGTATGGGGGGTGCTCGATATATACTGAGCATTATGGACCATTACTCTAGATATGGGTTTTGCTACCTAATGAAAAGCAAAACTGAAACATATCAACATTTCTTCAATTGGTTAAAGTTTGCTGAAAGAAAAACCAAACGGCAACTTATAACCCTGGTGACAGATAATGGCACGGAATTTGTTAATAGCAAATTCCAGAATGGATTAAAGGCAGCTGGAATAGCTCATAAGACATCTGCACCATACAGACCACAACACAATGCATATGTTGAAAGGCGAGGCCAAACATTGCAGGCGATGACCCGTACTATGTTAACTGATTCTGGGTTACCTGATTCTTTGTGGGGGGAGGCCACAATGTGTGCTAATCATTTATTAAACAACGTGGTTAACTCAACTACTGGTGAAATACCATTCACCATGTGGCATGGCAGGAAGCCTGATTTGAGTTACCTGCACACATTTGGTGCACCAGCAAGGGTGCATATCCCTACACAACTCAGGCGTAAAGGGCAACACAGAGCTAAACAATTATTCTTCGTTGGTTACCAAGCTAACCATAGGGCATATAGATTTTGGGAGAAAGGCACATCTAAGGTGTTATGTAGTGCCAATGCCCAATTTCTAGAGCACGTAGGATGGGATAAGTTAGAGCAGGATAACAATAACGAAGTGGTTATTGAATCATACAGAAATCCCATTAAGTATCCCTGTAACTTTAAAAATAATGTAAAGCAAGAAGTACAGGAAGAAGTACAGCCCCTAGAGGAAGAAATAGCTGAGGATGAGGAACAGGTAGTAACTCAACCAAGCCCAGTAATACCCAGAAGGACTACACGTATATCTAAACCGCCTGATAGATACCAGGCTAATACAGTGTGCCAGGAAAATAGAATCCCATGTACTGTGGATGAGATAGAAAAGTATCCTTCTAAAGAGAAAGAAAATTGGTATGCAGCAATTAATAAAGAATTGAAGTCTCTGAAGGATATGCAAGTGTATGAAAACGTGAGATTACCTAGTAATGAAAAACCCATTGGCTGCAGATGGATTTTTAAAATAAAAACAGATAAGGATGGAAACACAATCCATAAGGCAAAGTTAGTAGCCCAAGGCTTTAGACAAAGTGCAAAAGACTATGATGAAGTATTTGCACCTAGTCTGAAAGCAGCAACTTTAAGGGCAGCATTAGTGTGGGCAGCAAGCAAGCAATATATAGTTAACCATTTAGATGTGGAAACTGCTTACTTGCATGCTCCACTAAGACATACTGTTTATATGAAAAGGCCTAATGGATTTAAAGGAGACAATAATAATGATTGTTGGTTATTAAAGAAGAGCCTTTATGGTCTTAAACAATCGGGCTATGAATGGAACCAGTATATTGTAAAGGAACTGACCAATATAGGGTTTAAAGCTGGTTTAGCCGACCCATGTCTATTTAAGAGAGAAAAGAATGGGAAAATATCATTATTATTGTTGTTTACTGATGATATTGCTCTGATTACTAAAACTAATGATGAAGCAAATGAAATAATAACATCATTAGCCAAGAAAATAAAAATCAAGCAATTAGGGGAGATAAAGAGATATCTAGGTTTGAATATACTGAGAACACAGAAAGGCTTTAAGATATCTCAGGAAGATAAGATATCTAAATTGCTAATAGATTATAAGATGGAACTTTGTAAGCCTGCAAAGACTCCAATGAGTCAGGATATTTGCAAAATGGATACACAAAGTCCCAAGTTTGATAAGGAACTGTATCAATCCTTGATTGGTAGCTTATCATATATTAGCAATTGGTCAAGGCCAGATATTGCTTTTAGTATTAATCAGCTGGCACGACACAATAATGACCCGCTTCAATGTCACTGGATAGCATTGAAAAGAATCCTAAGGTATCTTAAAGGAACATTACACCATGCACTGTATTTAGAACCAAAAGGTGATCTCATATTGAGTGCTTATGCAGATGCTAGTTTTGCAGCAGAAAGAGATACTAGAAAGTCGACTTCAGGAACAGCCATAATGCTGGGTAAGACGTTAATAGGCTGGAAGTCAATAAGGCAACAGCATATAAGTTTGTCTACTATGGAGGCAGAATTCTCCTGTTTATCTTTATTGTGTACTGAGTTAATTATGTACAAACAAATGTTGAAGGATATGGGTATAACTGTAACTTACCCCATAGTTGTACATGAAGATAATCAGGCAGCAATTCAAATGGCCACTAATATTGCAGTTAAAACGAGAAGTAAACATACAGATTTGAGGTATCTTAATGTAAGACAATCTGTACAGAGTAAATTGATACAGCTGGAGTACTGCATGTCGGAGGACAATGTAGCTGATCATTTTACTAAAGCCCAAGGTGCTATTAAGCATCTAGAGAGTTGTGAAAAATATGGGTTTAGAATGTAAAGGCATTACATATTTATATCACCTAAAAGGGGAGAATGTTGGGTATATGGATACACCAACCAGGTTTGGGTTGAATAAATATGTAAACCTAGGATTAAGTGTCTATGTAGCTTTAAGCAAGAAACTGCAATGTCATTGTGGGTGCGGTTGCAGGCAGCCATAAAGGTAGGAAGGGAAACGTAATAGACCCGGCTTCTGGATGCACCTGGTTCTGTTCCTGGTCTGCTGCCTGTGTGTTGGAACGTCTGCTTGCTTTTGGAGGCTACTGTGCCAGATACCATTTCAACTGAACACAAAGGCTGTTTGCCTGGTGAGCTGTGGATTCAGCGTTGTCTTTGAGAGAAAGGTATCGGGAGGAGAAGATTTACAAGCAGATAAGGACATTGTATTTACTGTTTAAAAGACTAGGTAACTGGATTGATATACTGGATATTGACATATGGACTGAATGACACTTCTTAATCTCTGTGTGAATTAAATACCTATTTTAAAACCACAAACAGTGTTTTTGTCTCTAGTGTGTGTATACTCCTGGGCCCAGCCTCTCTCTCATTTGGCTGCCTGGCTTGACTGCTGCTGTGCACTTTGCTCGGGGGTTTATCCCCAAACACTAACAGTATGTGCAGGATTGCTCGCAGGAAAGAGCAGCTACAACAGCACAGGCAACTTGGGAGTAAGGCTGCAAGGTAATGGCCCCTCCTTCAAGAAGATAAAAGCCAGCTGTGAAACGAACATACTTTGCAGAAGGCAAAGACATTTTGAAACTCCAGCCTCGTGGACATTCCAGTATCCTGAGTTTGTATTTGAAGATTCTTGTATTGCAAATTATTTCTTGTCTTTTATCTTTTGGCACGTCTTGCACAGTTTGGCAAGGCTTATGCTTATCAAAGCTAATTATTTTGCAGAAGCATCACAAGGTTTCTGTTCCCTTTGGATTGTGTTTGATTTGTTGGAAAAGGGCGTGGGTCAGAACACTTAGCAACAGAAATGTTGGGCTTGTGGTCACAAGTCAAGGACTACCTGCGTATAGACATGCACACACACTCAAGTATATTGCACTAGCTCTATTGGTTTGACACTGTGTTGAACGTTACCTCCACAGTTTCATTCACTGTAGGATTCTATTTTTCCATTGTATTATCTTCTATTATTTGGTCTAGCAATTATTTCAAAAACCTTTTCATTAAAACCACTCGCTTTACTAAATAGCTGACAGACTGACAACAAAAACAAATAAGGCTAATTTAAAATAATGCCCATTATATATCCAGGGAAGGATGATTAAAAGCACAACTACAATGACGTGGGAAAATACCCGAACAAAGCTGAATACCATACATGTAAGTACCCGCAAAAACTTAAGAAATATATATATAGAGAGAAATATATATATATATAGACAGACCAAAAAGCATGAATAGAAGAGATGATTCCACCAGACTGTCAATCATTTGGAAGCCTGCACTCACAAACAAAAAAATCTCCACACCACAAGCCAGGCAAGCACCTGGGCACAGACAGATCCCCCCTGATACCTCCAGCTCAAACACACCCCAACCAGGCACCCAGATGAAACCTAGCTTCCTAACTAATGATAGCCATTCATTTACCTGGAACCAAGCTGCACTAAAGGCCTCCAATAAAGTAACACAATGTTGCCAGCCAATCAAGATACGAAAAGAGCCAAAAAACAGACAGAAGATATTAGAAACACCAATCAAGCAGAACACAGCAAACTCCAAGACCAATAAACACAGACCAAGACTCCCAACCAATCAGGGTGAAGAAAAAAACATTCTGGCACAGCAATAGGCTGCCCCAAATTTAAATCTGAAACCACTATAAAAGTCTGACTCACAGATGAACACTATACAGAAGTCTGATGATGGCAGATGAGATTCTGCCGAAACGTTGCTACAACTTTAAAAGCACAACTACAATGACGTGGGAAAATACCTGAACAAAGCTGAACACCATACATGTAAGTACCCGCGAAAACTTAAGAAAATATATATATATATATGTATAGCGAAATACCACTCACACATCATCACAAAATCCCCAGAACCGTAAAGCCTACAAACTTGAAAATTGGCACTCTGTTCCTCTTGGCTTCTAGGTGCTCACTAAGAAAGGATTTTTTGAAATGACCATGAGAGCATTAGTGTTTCCAATATTATTATTAACACGCTCTGATGCTAAGGAGTTCTAGTCTCCCTCCCCACTTGATAAGAAATCTGTTCCAAATGCAAAACACAAGTAAAGGACAGGAGTTTCAGTTTCAGTTTTAGTTTCATGGCAGCAACCAGCTTCAGTACAGAGCAGTAGAGCTAAGCCACGCCCAGACTCCTTGCTGTCTCCTTCTTGCTCACACAGAAAATACTGTTTCAGTTTCCAAATAGCCCTCAACTCTCTCACACACTGACAGGACACTAGCCAGATTAATACCGATGGATGCTGGTAGGCAGAGGCACAATTTCCCCCCTTTATTTTCCTTCCCCAAAACTAAGCCCAACCACATTGTTTCATATATTAATGTCTTAGAAGCCAGTTTTGTCTGGACTTCGATGCTAAGTAGAGCTCATGTGGAAGACCACCATGGAGTTCCAGGATTGTAAGGTAGACAACAGCAAAGAAGAAATCAGTGGCATATTGCTGTTAAAAATATGTTTTACCTGACATCATCTTTATCTCAGAATCATCTGCGTGTTACTCACCAAGATCCAGTTTTGGAAAGACAAAAAGACAGAATCTGCTGAAATGGACCAAACCTGTAAATAAACATCTACATTCTGTTAATTCTTTATAGTATACTTTCGTCTGAAATTTTCACCAAAAATAATGTCATCCTATCATTATATTCACTGGCAGCATTTTATGAATCATAGAGCAGAGCAATTTACTTTCTGCTATTTCCAGAGCATTTTGTTAAATTAATTAGATTATTTTGGAACAGCTATGAAAATGTTATTATTTTCATAATTGTACAAGCATCAGATGCTAGTAAGGTGAGTAAAAACTGCCAGAAAAGCTGTCTACCATTAGTAGCCAAACATTATCTATTTGGAAAGCAATCTGGGACTGAGCTGCAAATATTAAACTATATTTAAGATAATATCCACCTTTCCATTAGTGGTGGGATTCAAATTGTATTACCACTGGTTCGGTGGGTGTGGCTTGGTGGGTGTTCTTTGTCTAACGGCGGTGCGCAGCTTTCCCCACACCAGCTGAGACCTGCAGTGCCAATCAGCTGAGAGGGGCCGGTGGGAGGGCCAATAGCAATAGCAATAGCACTTAGACTTATATACCGCTTTATAGTTCTTTAAAGTCCTCTCTAGGCAGTTTACAGAGTCAGCATATTGCCCCCAACAATTTGGGTCCTCATTTTACCCACCTTGGAATGATGGACGGCTGAGTCAACCTTGAGCCTGGTAGGATTTGAACTGCCAAATTATAGGCAGCTGGCTGCAAAAGTAGCTTGCAATACTGCACTCTAACCACTGCGCCACAGAGGCTCCTTATAATCCTGCACTTTTCTTTTCTTTTTCCTCTCAGCTGATTGGGAGGATTTTTTTCCTCCTCTCAGCTGATCCTTGGCTTTTTTTTACTACTGGTTCGGCTGAACCAGTCCGAACCAGTAGCATACCACCACTGCTTTCCATCCCAGACAGCCACAGAATGCCTGCTCAAAGCCCTCACATACAGTACCTGTAGGTACAATAGAACTGATCCTAAGGGTGGAGCTTTTTTGGAGCACTTTCCTTCCTATGGAATGGTTTACCCTCTAAGGCAAAGATGGCCCCCGCTTTTATATTCTTCTGGAAAATTGTAAAGGGGCGGGAATTGCATCTGGAGCTGTTGTTGCAAGATTTTAATTTCATTAAGAACTATATTTCAATAGCTCTTAGACATGAAAGCTAGCCGAGTGACTGTGGGACCATGACATTACGCTTGGGCAAAAACCTGATTGGTTAGCTGCAACCAATGGACCAACACTTTTTTGATCCCAAAAAGTAGACTCTGAACGTGGGGAAAATTTCTAGGAAGCAAAAAAAAAAAAATATTGGAAATTGCCAACAACCCAAATGAATTGTGCAGAATATAAATTTCACAAATAAATAAGGTCGGGGGAGTTTATTTTTTCCTGGCTAGAGAGATGGGTATAATATAACATTTCATCATGTTTTATTTTGGAGTCTTTGCTGTTTAATCTTCTATCGAATTTAATTGTTGAACTCTTTATGAACACAGTGTTGGGTTAAATAGGGTTCAGTTGATTCTTTGTCTTTCTTTTACCTGTGATAGTTAACTGTTGAGATGTTTTGGAAATCATTCCCTGTGGTATGATGTACTACATTGTTAGAGGACAATTGTGCTGCCGCCTTCACTGTTTTTCAATCTGACAAGTCCTGCCTTTAAATGTTCTTATCTCTAAGAGCATCTTTTGTGCCCAGCTGCTGCTTCTCAACATTTTACAAACCCAGGTGTACATACGGTGGTTATATAAAGCCAACAAAAGCTCCACATAGTATTCAAGACTTGAGAGGTGTCTATAAAACCAGCTCTGTGTTTTTTTGCTATGCAAATATTATTGGTTTCTTACAAAGCGTGAAATCTAAATCTGCCTGGTTTCAAGGCAGAATATATTTTTCTTTTCTACAGCTTCAGTTCTTAAATGACTGTCCGCGTTCCGGCCAATTGATTCTGCCTGGACTAGAAGATCAGTTTGAGAAATGGAAGTATTATTTTCCTCTGAGCTGTAGATTTGAAACAGTTTCTGGCATTCTTTCTGGAAATAGAATCTGTTGATTTTGTTGCTAAAAAGAATTTTGTTACTAGTATTTCCCCAGTAACACAAAATACAGTACAGTAAAAAGAGACAGAGAGAGAGAGACTAGATTCTTCTAAATTTTGCACACTGTGCTTCATTGTTTGAATCAGAAGGGCCTTAGTAATTATGTAGTGATGGGATTCAATTTTTTTACTACATGTTCTGTGGGTGTGGCTTGGTGGGCATGGCGTGGCTCGGTGGGTGTGGCTTGGTGGGCATGGCAGGGGAAGGTTACTGCAAAATCCCATTCCCTCCCCACCCCACTAACCTCCTTTCCAGCTCTGTTCTCCTGTGCAGGCAACAAAAGAAGACCCAGCTGATCAGCTGGGACTCGCGAGGCAGAGAATAGATGGGGGCGGGGTCAGTCAGTGGTGATATTTGTTGGTTCTCTAAATGACTAAAAATTTCCGCTACCGGTTCTTCAGAACTGGTCAGAACCTGCTGAATACCACCTCTGGCAAGGGTAGCATGAAGGTTCTTCTTCTTACAAATGGACTTATTTTAATATCTATAGCATGTATCTGCATCTTAGAATGCCAGGTTGTATAACCTGTAACTTAAAGGGTACATGGGAGCCCTGGAGCCCTACTGATTTTAATTGATAAATATTGCTGTGGTTTTCTAACATCCTGAACCTACTCTAACTTTAAATATAGGCGTAACATTCTTTAAAGCATTTTGATTCTTATGTCTGTAAATCTTTGTAATCTTTGTTTTGCCTTTTCTCAGTTTCTCGTTCCTGGAATTGTAGAGCCATAGATCTAAGAGGCTTTTGTGGAAATCTAGAATAAAGTCTTACTGGTGGTACAGTTCTGACATGGTTCTGCTGCAAAAGAATGGGCATTCCTAGGAAAACCCAGTAATGTGAAAATAACAGGTCTGACAATGGCTTTTGCTTATTATGTGTTTGAGTCCTCCAACCTTGACAACTTTAAGACTTGTGAACCAACACCCAGAATTCTCTAAGTAGCAAGGGTTAACACCCGTTACATGTCCTATGAATTTTTTTTTCCCATTATTGATGAATGTGAGTTTAAAAAGTCTTCAATTTGCATTACTTTTGTTGGGGAAAACTTGGTATTTTCCCTTTAAATTTTTGTTCTAAAATAGATTAATTCAACATGCTCACCCATGCTCCAAAGCTTGTCTCTGGAAAATACTTGTGCAGCTATTTGGGAAGCAGTTGCATTGGCCCAATGACCTTAGCTGTGCAAATGATTGAATGCTGATCACATTGAATTAGTTTTTTGACAAGCAATAACTTTATCTGCTTTGTATCACTGTTTTAAGAAATTACATAGTAGAATACTGATGGTTCATTTCAGTTGTTTTTGTGGCTCCACATGCACTAGAGTAAGCTAAAGGTTATACAATAGTTGCATGAATTGCAAGTTTAAAATAGGGTGGACAATTTTTATCAATCCAAGGGCCTGTGGAAAGGGAACTTCACGAAGACAGTAGTGTCACTCAAACAGGAAAAGCCCAAGGGGAACATCAGGCCAGCCATAAAACAAACTTACATAGGAAAAGGAATCAAATAAAAGGTATTAAAGAATCCCTATAGACAAAAGCCTAAGTAATTAAGAAAACTAGACAAATAAGAAAAGGAAACCCTTACAAACACATGACATACCAAATAAGCAAAACAAACAGACAAAAGACACAAAAAATATAAATTACAAAAGGGACAGACAGGAGATTGCCACAAAACAAATATGAAAAAACCATCATAAAGCTAAAAGTGATTAGAAAAAGCCAATAATATAATCTAACCACCCTGCAGAGTTTGCCTTCCACACCCCTGCGGAGTTTGCCTTCCACACCCCGCAGAGTTTGCCCTCCGGCGGGAATAAAGACAAACTCAAATAGGATTTATAACATTAAGCACAAATACAAACATTCACACGAAATCAACTCACAAAGGGAGAAAAGGGTATAAAAAACCAGGGACTTACCATAAGAAGCTAGCTAGACCAGGAACACAGACTTCTCGCTGTCCCCTGCCTTCCTGAAAAATAAAAAGATCCAGTTGTCCGTATCCTTGCGTCGGAGCTCTCCCAGCGGGAAAATCAAATCCTCGAAAGAAAGACATTTTGACACCTTTCAACAGGCTACATTTAGCTTTTTGGTAGCATAGATGGCAATACTAAATGCAAAATCAATTTTCATTTTGTCAACCTAAAGTTGCCAGATCCACTTGAAGCCAATCCCAAACATACATACGCAAATATATTAAGTTGTGCATGTCACATATTTCTATGTGACTAGTTCTTGGTAGAATATGAAGGCTTTGAATATTTATTTATTTATCAAATTTCTATGCTGCCTGTCTTGTCAAAGGGGACTCTGTTTACATGCTTTGATATGTCTATTCCTATAAAGATCATGCAAGTCATGATATATCCTGTTATACTCTATAACAGTGAAAGATTGACTTCAATGGAGATAAGAAGAGTGTCAACATCTTGGAACTTTGGTGTTGGAGAAGACTCTGGAGAATATTGGGACAGCCAAGAAAACAAACCAATGAATCATCAAACAAACTAATCTAGATTCCTCACTTGAGGCAAAAATGACCAGGTTCAAATTATGTTATTTCAAGCAAAATATGTAAAGATCCTGTTTTATATTGGGCAGGGTGGAAGTAAAGAAAAGAGGGAGACTAGCGGCAAGGTGAATGGGCTAAGTTACAATGGCAATGACTATACTGTTGTGAGACTTGAAAGAACAGTTTAGCAATATATTGTCATGGAGAAAATTCATGTGGTCTCTAAGAGTTGAGAACAACTTGACGGCAGGTAATCAATCAATCAGTGATAAATCAATTCTAGTTTATGCTTTTTCTCCCAACAGAATATGCTTGAGTCTACTGATGAAGGACATTAAAAGTTGTACCCAGTTAAAAATTGTACCCAGTTTTTGGCTCTGGAGTGGTTGTAGATTATTGTCCTGGACAAACTGTTTGGTGTATTTAGACTATTAGAAATGATGTATATTTCTTTATAGTAAAATATTGGAACATAATTCGATTATGGATAGAAGAAATAACAAAACAGAAAATTGAACCCAAACCCCAACTATTGCTATTAGGCATAATAACAGAAAAATATAATAAAAAAGATAAATACATTATGCTACATATCTTAACAATTGCTAGGATTTCCTATTCACAATTTTGGAAGCAGGAAAATGTACCATCAGAGGATGTTGTTATTAAAAAAAAATTATACTGTGCAGAGATGGACAGACTAACAATGAAATTAAGAGACAAAGAAAAGTCAACATATTATAATGTCTGGGATGCCTGGTATGAATGGTTTAAGAATAAAAAGAAATCAAAATGACAATTAGGTAAAGAATAAGAAACTATATAAATAATTATATTTTTATTCATATCTATCTATATTTATTTATATATTAAGTTAAAATTGTATAATGAAATAAATGTGTATATAAAAAGTTGATAAGGAAATGTAAAAGATGTCTTGATGTTAATATAATGATGTATAAAGTTTTATTTTATGTTTTTAAATTTTGAAAGCTAAATAAAATTTAATGAAAATTGAAAAAATATTACCTCACATAACTCTGTAACATGCTAGCAGGTGTCAAAAACAATTGCCAGATTTGGAGTATTTATTTTAAGATGGAGGAAAATTCATATAGGAATATCAAGTTACAAACTTTTTCATTATGAACCAATCAATTTAGTTTATGTTTCAAAATATACATTAAGGGAAGCGGTTTCCAAAAAAAAGTGGCAGAGCTTTTTAAGGCAGAACTGGAATAAAAAAATCCATGTCTGCAGAGATGTGCATTTGAAATAATATAAATTTCTGAAGTAGAAGCAAAAAGTAGAAGAATAATTGACAGCCTTAGTCCATTCCCTCAAGCAATTTTGGATAAGGCTACATATCAAACTGTACTGGGGAGTGGGCCGTGTTGCAATGTGAAATGAATCAGTTTCACTCTGTGGTAATCAAATGTCCATATTGACATTATATATTATTGATACCTTACATCTACAGCAGCATAAGAACAGTACCAGATCATCAGTGCCTGTGCTGTCTTGGGAAGAGGTACCCTGATGTCTTATTTTGAAATATTCCTCATCAATCTCAGGCAACACTGACTCATAGTGAGTGATTGGGAGAATCCAAAGTAGCTACTGAGTAGCAGCTATTGCCAAGGAGGCTTTGCAACCTACTTATGGTTAGAAAGTCCTGCTGTAGATCACTCCATACGTTACCTTCCCATGCTATACATTTTTCATTATTGTGGTTATAATTGTTATTATTATGGTTCTTTTATGGCTCTGCTCTAGGCTGATATTTTTTGAAACACAGAACCGTTATGCTTTCCATATTTAGATTTATCTTCTGTCTTTTCTCTAACAGCTTCCACTTTTCCCCATAATAAAATCCTATGGGTAGAAAAAAAAATCAGAGCAGACTCAAAGTGACTTAGTGAATTGAATGGCCAAGGATGACATGGGACCTGCATCTCCTTCATCCTAGTCCAACATATGGACACACAGGGTATCGCCATAAGCATATTCCATAAGTAATTGTAGTATAACGTTATGACATCCCCTATAGAGAATTTGTCTTATGAGGAAGATCTGGACTCTCAGGCTTAGCAGATTACAATCAATATCTCATTCTTGGAGACAACCAGAGAAACATTGAGGATGTTTTCTTCCTTCCTCAAGATACAGAATTCTGTCATGATATTGACGGCTGTGAAGAATAAATCATTCAAACTTACAACTGCACTGAAAAAAGTTACTTAGTGGCTTTGCACTTATGATCATCACAACATTCCCCACAATCACATGATCAAAATTTGGCTGCTTGGCAACTGGCATATATTTATGACAGTTGCAGCATCCTCAAATCATGGGGTCTCCCTTTGTGATCTTCCCAGCCAACTTCCAATAAGCAAATCAATGGGGGAAGCCAGATTTCTTTAACAATCACACAATTCACTTAACAACTGCAGGGATTTGGTTAACAACCAAGGCAAAAAATTTATAACATTGGGTGTTAACTCTGCTTAGCCGTGTAAATGCTGGTCTCAACTGTGATCCTAAGTTGAGTACTATTTGTAAATTGCACAGAGTTGCATATTTTCTATTTTATCTTTTATTAATAGGCTGTGTTCATGCCATGTGCTTAATCAGGTCAAGTTCTAGTACATATATTTACACAACAATCCACTCAAATTGGATTTTTATTAGCCAAAGCCTGGTCTATATGATTGTTCGGGGTTCATTGCAACCTAGTGTGCTGAAAATGGCTTAATTCAATAACAAGTGGTTGTGCAAATGCAGGCACAAGCAGTAGGCAGGAAAATGCTTATTTCCATATAAACCCTCATCTAAACTAAGCATTTGCAATTAAACACTCATCCCTCGAGGCTCCTTTCTATTGGGACAAGATCTGGGTTGCAAAACCCTGGCCCCACTGGAAGGCAGGAAAGAGATGTTCTAACTCTTACAGAGAGAAACAGATAGATACAATGCCTGCAGGAACATTCATTTCTAAATGGCTGCTTTTCACAATAATAGCTGGGCTTGCCCACCGCATGTTCACTTTTGAGAGGGTTGCATTCTGAATGTCATTCTTGAAGCATGGGTTGAAAGATGATTGCATGAAGATATATTTATGTTAGAAGTGTGAGAACAATGACATTTCCTGGCAGGGAATCTATGGCATATATATATAGATATCAGCTTCAAACCAAGCTTGGGCACGGATTCCTTACCTACCCACTCAGAAATAAATATTGTTATAGGCAGTACAGCTCGCTCCTAGGTTAGTCTGCATCATGTAACAGCTTTAAAAGTAAACATTCATAAAAAAGGGTCAGGTTACCTTTTCGGTGTAATGTTTTTACAGTCTTAGATTCTTTCCATTTCTTTTGGCTTTTACCGAGATCTTTTGCTGAACCAGGGAAGCACTGGAAGAGCAGCTGAGGCCTTCAGTCTAGCAAGGTGTGTGATTTTTTTTTCATTCTTTCCATTTTCCTACTTTTGCTTCTCCTTTCACCTAGAGTCACTTTTACTTTCCCATGCTGGGCTTTGACATGGATTGTCAAGACTGCATCCTGTCGTTAACATGATTGAATTATTCAAAAGAGTGAAAATGCTATGGCTAATGTGGTGTCTCCTGTTGTAGAGCGAAGGGACAAACGAGGCCAAGACCAGAGCATACAAGTAAAGGCTTTATTCTGGGGAATAAAGGGTTGTTGAGCCTGCCCGCTAACAAGGCAGACTGCTGGAGAACAACAACGGCTGGCTCCGTCCGGCAGCCGGCTTTTATAGCCGATTGCCAAATGGAGCCAACCAATGGGAGCTGCTGATGCTCCCGCTTAAAGTGCGGACCTGGTTGGGAACTCCAACCAGTTCCAAAGACATAACACCCCTCCCCCCTGGCTGGGTGCATGCATAGTCTTTGAGGTATGCTGGAGGACTCCGCTGGTGACCCGAACGTCGTAGCTCCGGAGAACTGCTGGTTGGCATGGAGTCCGAGGAGCACGGGTCTGAGGCCGCTATGGAGTCCTCTGGGATTGGCACTGGAACCGGAGAATGAGAAGTCTCCCCTCGTTCGGTTTGGCTCGGTAGAGTGTCTTGGCCTGGACGGTCGGTGCTCCCGCCGGGTGGACATGCAGGAGCTTCGGGCCGGCAGTCCAGGTCCGTTCTTTGGTCACTTTGTTCGAGTGGGAATGTCTGGCCCCTCAGGGAATTTCCCCCTGGAAACTGGGTGAGGATTCGTGGGTTGGTTGCTGGATTCTGCTCACCGCTGTTCGGGTCACTCCGCCGCCTGCGTAGCTGGTCCAGGTGCCTCCGCCACACTCGACCGTCTTCTAATTGGACCCGGTAGGACCTTGGACCCGTGATGGCTACGATCTGCCCTGGTACCCACAATGGATCTCCCGCATAGTTCCTCACGAAGACTGGGTCCTGCAAGGCAAAGTCTCGCACCTGGCTGTCAGAACCCAAAGGGGTATCAGGACAGTAGTGGGGATGCAGCCTATCGAGAGCGGTCCTTAAGCGTCTCCCCATTAACAGTTCAGCCGGGGATTTGTTAGTGCTAGTGCATGGGGTTGTGTGCTGGCTGAGGAGGAAACGGGATAACCTGGAATGCCAGTCTTCCTGACCGAATCGGGCTAGTGCCTCTTTAGCTGACCTGACGGCTCTCTCCGCCATCCCATTGCTAGCAGGGTGAAAGGGGGCCGTGAGGATGTGTCGGATGCCCAGGTTCGTGACATACCTGCTAAATTCGCAGGACGAGAACTGCGGCCCGTTGTCAGAGACTATCGTGTCCGGGAGCCCATGAGTCACAAAAAGTCTGGTCAGGGCTTTGACAACTGCCTGCGTGGTGGTCGTGGGGAGTAAGGCAACGTCGATCCATTTGGAATATGAATCCACGACCACCAAGAAAGTCTTGCCATGGACCGGACCGGCCAGGTCGATGTGTAGCCACGACCAGGGGGCATTGGCACTTTCCCACTTGGTGGGTGAGGCTGCTGGTGGGGCTGCTCTGGATTCCTGACAGGGTTTACAGGCGCTTACCCACTCTGTGATCTGATCGTCCATCCCGGGCCACCATACGTAACTGCGAGCCAGCGCCTTCATTCACACGATGCCTGGATGGCCCTCGTGCAGCACCTTCAATATGGGCACGCGAAGGGTGGATGGGACGACGACTCTGGTACCCCACAACAGGCATCCCTGGAGTTTTGACAGTTCCTGTTGACGTGTTTTAAATGGGACAAAATCAACTGAACACTTTGTTTCGGCCACCCCTCCCACCCAGTCCAGAACCTGGGCGATTAGTCTATCTTTCTTGGAGTGTGCCATGATGTCATCAGCAGTTACTGGTAGCTTAAGTTCGAGACTTCAAGATCGCGTGCACCGGAGCTGGGTCTTCAACTGGGGTCGGTAAAGGGCAGCGGCTGAGAGCATCTGCGTGGCTTAAGGTCTTACCGGGGCGATGGATCAGCTTGAACGAATAGGCCGCTAAAAACAATGTCCATCTGGCCATCCTGGGGGACAGAACTTGCAGAGTTTGCCTGTCTCCCGATAAAAGTCCCAAGAGCGGCTTGTGATCTGTGATGAGTTCGAAGTGGTGGCCAAAAAGGAATTCATGAAATTTTTTGACTGCCGCTACTGCAGCCAGAGCCTCCTTGTCAATCTGGCTGTAGTTTCTTTCAGTCATGGAAAGGGTCCTGGAGAAGAAGGCAATTGGCGCTTCTGTGCCATTGGGGAGCCTGTGACTAAGGACAGCTCCTATCCCGAAGGGGGATGCGTCAGCGGCTAAAACCAAGGGTAGGCGTTGGTTGAATTGAATTAAAACGGTGTAAGAGGTGAGTAGCAATTTGATTGCTTTAAATGCGGAAGACTCTTTGGGGCCCCAGTGCCACGGAGCGTCTTTAACTAACAACCTGTGCAGCGGTTCAGCGACTGAAGCTTTGTGTGGCAAGAACGAGGCGTAGAAATTTAATAAACCTAGGAAGGCTTGCAGTTCCGTTTTATTATTAGGTGTGGGTGCCTCGTGAATGGCTTTTACTTTTGACTCCACTGGGTGGATGCCTGAGGCGTCAAGTCTATATCCTAAAAAGTCCACCTGCTTAGTGGCGATGGTGCACTTCTCCCGTTTGAGTTTGAGACCATGCTGTCTAAACTTCTCCAATACTGCTCTCACCCTCTGGAGGAGCTGGGGCCTGTCCTTCGCTGAGACCAAAATATCATCAAAATAGGGGACTACCCCTGGAAGGCCTTGGAGGATTCTTTCCATTAGCGACTGAAAAATCCCCGGGGCCACGCTAACGCCAAATTGGAGGCGCTTGCACCTAAATGCCCCTCTGTGTGTTACAATTGTTTGCAAGTCTGCTGTGTGGCTGTCGACAGGGAACTGTTGATACGCATGCGACATGTCTAGTTTTGCAAAAATTGTGCCGGGTTCAAAAGTGTGCAAAAGGTGCTGGATAACTGGAACGGGGTATGCGCTAACCTGAAGATAATGGTTGAGTGTCGTTTTGTAATCAGCACAAATTCTCAAACTACCGTCCTTTTTAAGTGGGGTGACTATGGGGGTCTCCCACTTGGTGAAATCAGTGGGCTCAATTACCCCTTGCTCGAGGAGTTTGTCAAGTTCCGCATCCAATTTGGGGCGGATGGCGAAGGGGACCCTACGGAATTTCAGGCGGACAGGAACTGCCTGGGGTCTACAGAGAAAGAGATGGGTGTGCCATTGTAGCAACCCAGCTCGCTACTGAAAACGTCGGAATAATCAGAAAATAATGTGTCTACATCAGAAGTTGAGACAGCATGGATTCCTGTGACATTAAGGCCAAGAGAGGGGAACCAATCTAACCCCAAAAGACTAGGGAGGGTACCATTAACCACCACTAAAGGCAAATGGCCTTTGAAGGTCTGGAATTTAACAAGGAACTTGCCTTTCCCGAGGACAGGGATGTTCTTGCCTTGATAGTCTCTCAGCGTGAGGTGGCACTTTTGTAGCTGTTTCCGGGTCAGTCTGGGTTGAATCCTTTTCAGCGTCTCCCAGGAGATGATTGAGAGTGCTGAACCGGTGTCCACCTCCATGGTACAAGGTTTACCTTCTAAGGAGAGAGAGAGTTTAATCTTATTAGGAGTTTGGGAAGTGTGGTTGGCGTGGTAACACGTGTAACAGTCTTCTACTTGCCTTTGGAGGCTAGGGGATGAAGGAGACTTCTGGGATGGAGCTCGTGCTGCCAGGCAGACTCTTGCGAGGTGACCTTTCTTGTGGCAGTTGAGACAGCTGGCGTTTCTAAATCTGCAAGACGCCTGGGAATGGGCACCCCCGCAGGTCATGCACAAAGGAATCTGTTGCGGGCCACTGCTGTTTCTCTGTCTCCCTCCTACCTGGGGCTGTCTCAGTTGCCTTAGACGATGGACATCAGCGGTTTCTGGGGGTTCAGCTTCGCTCATTACTTCCTCCGAATGGACGGTAGAAATGCCTGGCTTTGGTGCAGTG